>NW_022322770.1:0-7041 GCF_002776525.5 Piliocolobus tephrosceles
TGTCTTGTTTTTTCTAAGACCACCAGAGCGAGCAAAAGAACCAGCAAGTAGGCAAAGGTCAGGCGCAAAACTGCAAGTTTATTTTAGTAACCCAAGGTGTGGAGAAGAAGTCTGTCGGCCTCCGGCAAAGAAGGCCGGCAGAGTTCCCCTCCCCCACGCTCTCGGACGGAGTTCCGACAGTTCCTACAGCCACAAGAAACTGAGGAAGTCCGCGTGGCTTAATGGGGGAGAGCAGCTTTTCTAGGAGTGGGAGGGCAATAGGTGGGGCATGGGCGTGTCAGGGGCGTTCCACAGGTGCGACCAGGTAAATCTTGGTCTCTTCAGATTGACGTCACCTGGCGCATGCCCAGTTGGTCTGCACCCCTCCCTGGGGGCCGGCTGCATTTTCGCGCGCGCGGGAAAAGTTGGGAGGGGGAGGTGAAGAACCCGGATGTGCACCATCTTGCCTCCGGGCGGGAAAAGTTGGGAGGGGGGGGGGATGAAGAACCCGGAAGTACACCATCTTGCCTCGGTTCGTCCAAACAGTCCAACCTTTTATTGATAATAGTGATAAAGGGGCGCCGTGGTCTGTCTGGCTACTTCCTGCTGTTAAGGGGCGTTGTTAAAGTCGGAGCCTATGGTTGGTATTTGGACGCACAGATGAAAAATAATGATGAAAAATAAAATAAGGCACAGTATTAGTGTAAGAATAAGAAATGGAAGCATTTGTTGGAATATGGGCAAAACCCAGAAGGTCCCAGCAAGGTTGAGGTATTAAGGTCCTGTATTTCAGCTTGTATTTTATTGAGGGTTTGAATGTTAGTGTCTGCTAGGCTTGACTCGCTAACATAATAGCAGCACTCTTCTCCAGGGAAGAGACAAGTGCCTCCTTTTTCAGCTGTAAGCAAGTCCAGGGCTCGCCTATTTTGGGCAGCTACTTGGGCTATTGAGGTAGTTCGGCGCTGCAGGGAGGCCAGTCCTTCAGCTGATTCCAATAACTAGAGGGAGGAAAACAGCCCGTTTTTTGACGAAAGTGGCGTAGTAGCATAGAAAGTTGTTGGAAAAGCTCTGATACCTCTGCCTGGCTGTATAAAGTTAGACTGGGGACCAAGGACACAGGGACATAGAGGGATCAATTAATGGCTGTATGGTTAAGAGTTTTAGAGAGAGAGACCAGTTGTGTTGAAGGCCATGGGCAGGGCGGGGGGCTGCCACTAGGTGGGGGCCTTCTAAAGCCTCACAGAGGAAGCGGTGGGAGAGATTGGTTATATTCACAGTGTAGGTTAAGTTTGGCCTTTGGCGGATAAGTGTGAGCCATGAGAAGGGGCCTCTATTGTGCGGAGAGAAGTTTGACAGCCTTAAGGAAGACAACTGGCAGAACTATGTACCACTGAGTGTGTTCGGCTGTCTTGTGGCCAAGTTTCAGTGATTAAAAAAAATAACTGCCATACAGTAGGCGGACTAGCAAAGGTCTGAGTGTATGAGTGAGACGGCAATATAAATGTAAACTGAGACTACATTTTCAGTGTAGTTGCAGTGTCCCTTGTCACTGAAGATGTTCGATGAAAGTTAGAAGACGGGAGAACCACTGCTCTGGACTATTGTCCGGAGGTAGATATGGATCTGGGGCTATGTATTGAAAGTCTGATAGGTTTATGTAGAGGATGTTGAGAAAGCAAGCTAGGTGCCAGGGGTCGGGGAGCATGAGATAGTCAAGGAAGCTTTGTAAGTTTGAGGCGAGTGGGGGAAAGTTGAACTGATGTCCACTGATTATTCTCAGTGGGGGCCCTTTTTAGCTGGGAAATATGAATCCAATGTGTGTGTCCTAGGAGTTTTGCTGCTGTATGTGTAGACAGGAGGACAATGTATGGACCTTTCCACCTGGGCTGTAAGTCTTTGGCTTGGATATCTTTTATGTATACTTGGTCCCCGGGACTGAGGGAGAGATGTGGGTTGTAGGCGTCTGTTGGAGGAGGGTGTGCTAACTCAGCGTGCTGTCTTAGGAGTTGTCTGAGAAGAGTGAGATATGGGAGGTAGTTCGCCAAAGGGGCTGGCAGGGAAGGTATTTGCTGGAGGGTTAGGGGCCGTCCGTAGACTAATTCGAATGGACTGAGGCCTGTTGGGCTTCGAGGTGCTGCCCGCAGCCGGGTCAGGGCTAAGGGAAGGAGGGTTACCCATGACTGCTGGGTTTCGATTGAGAGTTTGGTGAGCTGTTGTTTGATGAGTCCGTTAGCCTTTTCTACCTTACCAGAAGACTGAGGCCTATAAGGGATGTGGAGCTTCCAGGTGATGTGTAGGAGGGATGCCACCTGTTGGACTACCTTAGAGATGAATGCTGGACCATTGTCGGATTGAAGAGTGACCGGGAGACCAAACCTAGGAATAATATGTTCAGTGAGTATAGAGGCAACAATGTTAGCGGTTTCTCCTGTGGTAGGATAGGCCTCTATCCACCCTGAAAAAGTGTCCACAAGGGTTAAGAGGTATTTGAATTTTTTATGTTTTGGCATATGTGTGAAATCAATTTGCCAATCTTCACCTGGTTGGTGTCCTCTGAGTTGGTGGCTGGGATGGGGATTACGCAATGCGCCTTGAGGATTTGCCTTTAGACAGGTAGAGCACTGCTGGTTGATTGTCAGTAAGTGTTTTTGTAGTGTTGGACAGTGGAGGAGGGGATTTAGAAAATTGTATAAGGCTTTGGGTCCTATATGTAAAGAGTTATGTATGTCTGTTAGAATGGTATGGAGTTGTGTTTCAGGAATAACTAGTTTGTTATCAATATATATCCAGTCACCTGTAGTTAGTTTGGCTGTTGGATTTTGTAATAGCTTAGCCTTTTCTTCCTGAGTGTAGTTAGGGGCATATTGGGGGGAGAGAAAACAGACAGAAGGAGGCTTAGGAGTGGAAAATCTGGCGGCTGACTTGGCAGTGACGTCAGCGAAATTGTTGCCAGCTGCTATCGGGTCAGATGAAGTTTGGTGCCCTTTACAATGTATAATGGCTACCTTGGAAGGTGCTGACAGTGCATCTAGTAGTTTTAGTATTTGGTTTTTGTTAATAATAGGGGTACCGCCGGTGGTTAAAAACCCCCTCTCTCTCCAGATGACTGAATGAGTGTGTGCAATTAGAAAAGCATATTTAGAATCTGTGTATATGTTTACTGTTTTTCCTTTTGATAGCAGGAGTGCGTTGGTCAGTGCAGTGAGTTCTGCCTGCTGTGATGTGGTCCCTTGTGGTAGGGGTTTTGCCTCTAAAACTGCAGAGGAGGTAACTACTGCATATCCTACCTGCCTGTTTCCTTGGGGGTTGATAAAGGAGCTGCCATCCACAAATAAGGTTAATTGTGCATTCTGAAGGGGCTGGTCATGCAAGTGTAGGTGGCTGGGGGGTTGAGCCTCCAGGACCTCAGGACAAGAATGTTTAGTATGGGGTGGTTTAAGAGAGTCTGGCAGTAAAGTGGCTGGATTTAGAGAGGAGCAAACTTCTAAAGTAACAGTGGGGTCTTCTATGAATAAGAGATGGAAAAGTTGGAGCCGGGATGGAGTTAAGTGGCTAATGCTTTTATGAGAGATGAGATCCTGAAGACGGTGTGTGGAGAGGACCGTTAGATTACTGCCTCTAATGAGCTTTTTTGCTTCCTGGGTCAGGCAGGCTGCCGCTGCTAACGCACGCAGACAGGGTTGCCAGCCTTGTACAGTTGGGTCTAGCTGTTTGGATAGATAGGCCACAGGACGGTGGGTGTTACCGACAGGCTGGGCTAAGAGACCAACTGCCACTTTCTGCCTTTCATCTGTAAAGAGTTGGAAGGGACGCTGGAAATCAGGCAGTGAGAGAGTGGGTTGTGAGAGAAGGCAAGCTTTTAAGCGGGTGAAATGAGTCGAGATTAATTTGGGGTTGGACAAAGGCCCATGTGGGGTTTCTTTAACTGCGGCGTATAAAGGTTTGGCTAGGATTCCAAAATTGGGGATCCAATGTCTGAAGAAACCTATTAGACCTAGGAAAGATTGAATTTCTTTTGCATCTTGAGGGGGAAGAAGGTTACGTATTAGGGCCATGCGGTCGGTAGTTAGTGACCGGGTTGTTGGGGTGATTTCAATTCCCAAGTATATGACGGTTTGGCAAGAAATTTGGGCCTTGTGTTTAGATACTCTATAACCTAATGAGCCTAAATGGTTGAGGAGAGTTGCAGTGTCTAGAAGAGAGTCTTGTTTGGTAGGGCTACAGATTAGGAGATCATCTACATACTGCAGAACTTTGCTATTAGTGAGAGGGCAGGAGGCAAGGTCTTTTGCTAAGGCCTGACCAAAGAAATGGGGGCTGTCCCGGAACCCTTGTGGGAGGACTGTCCACGTCAGTTGAGTGGAGGTATGTGTGTCTGGGTCCTCCCATGTGAAGGCAAACAGGAACTGGCTGTCTGTGTGTAGGGGTATGGTAAAGAAGGCATCCTTAAGGTCTAGCACAGTAAAATAAGTAGAATTGGTAGGGATATGGGACAGAAGGGTGTAAGGGTTGGGAACTACAGGGTGTGTGGGACGGGTGGCTTCATTGACTAGTCGAAGATCCTGTACTAACCTATACGTTCCATCTGCCTTTTTAACTGGAAGTATTGGAGTGTTACAAGGGGAATGTGTGCGGACAAGGATATGTTGGCTAAGTAGTCGCGTGATAATTGGCTTTAAACCTTGTAGATGTGTCGGAGAGAGAGAGAATTGGGGGCGGTTTGGGAAACGAGTAGGATCTTTGAGCTTGACAAGAACTGGTGGGTGGTGGGCAGCTATGACCGGGGTGGAAGTGTCCCACACTTGAGGGTGTACAGAAACAGGGAAGATGGGGGTTGGGGGCGGCATAGGAGGAGCGTGTGCGCCTGCACAAAGCATGAGCAACAGGTCATGAGAGGGTTGAAGGGGAGTGGATGGGTTGGTGGGGATGTGTATGGAGGCCTTTAAGGTGCTCAGGATGTCTCGGCCTAGTAAGGGGGTAGGGCATGAGGGTATAATGAGGAACGAGTGCGCAAAATAGTTGTTGGCCAGGCAGCAATTAAGGAATGGAGTTTTTCGTGGAGTGGATGGCTTTCCGTCTACCCCTACTACAGAGATATTGGATGGAAGGCTAGGTCCAGAGAAGGACGGCAAAACAGAATAGGTAGCCTCGCTGTTGATTAAAAAAGTAATTGTCTTACCCGCTACCAGGAGAGTTACCCGTGGCTTGGCGAGGGTGATGGGGGTCCCCGAGTCTCGGCACCTTCAGTTGTCGTCGTCGTCCAGATGTAGGAGCTGGAAGGAGCTCCCAGGATCCTGGGAAAGGGGGTCACGTAGAGGCGCGGCACCTGTTCTCAGGGTGGGGCAATCCGACTTCCAATGTCCTTTCTGCTGGCAAGCAGGGCACGGGGTTGCTGGTGGATGAGGGTTAGGACATTCACTGGCCCAATGTCCTGATGCCTTGCACTTATAGCAAGGCTGCGTTGGGACTCGGGGACCCTGCGGACACCTGTTGGCATAGTGTCCCGCCTTGCCACACTTATAGCAGGCTCCTTTCGTGGCCTTGGAGTCTGTGGGGTATGTGCTCTCTGGTCTGGGGTTACGACTGGGCTGTAAAGCCGCTGCTAGGAGCTGGGCCTTCTGTTCAATGCAAGCCTGCCGTCTCCTCTCTGGAGCTATAGACCTTAAAGGCTAATTTAACTAGGTCTTGTATTGGTGCCTGAGGACCATCCTCTACCTTTTGAAGTTTTTTACGAATGTCAGGAGCTGATTGAGAAATGAAATACGACGCCAAAATGGTGGCCCCTGTGGGGGAGGCCGGATCTAACCGGGTATACTGGGTCAGAACTTCAGTCAGCCTATTTAAGAATGCGGCTGGATTTTCTTCTGGATTTTGAATAATTTCTTTTAATTTGTTAAAATTTACAGTTTTGTTCGAGGCTGCTTGCATACCAGCCAACAAACACTGGACCATTAAGTCTCGCCTACGGCGCCCAGGCTGGTTTGCTTGGTAGTTCCAGTCTGGGTCTGCCGAGGGGACTGCTTGCTCCCCTAGTGGGATGGCGGCGTCAGTTAAATGTAGTTGGTTGGCATGCTGCCTGGCAGCCGCTAGGATGCGCTCTTGCTCCTCCGGGTTTAGGGTGGAGGTTAGGATAACCTGGAGGTCATGCCAAGTTAAGTCATAGGCCTGACAAAGGTATCTAAATTCCTTTATGTAGATGGTAGGATTAGCTGAGAAATCACCTAAACGCTTCTCAATTTTGGAAAGATCGGCCAATGAAAAAGGGACATGTACTCTGACTACCCCCTCCGCCCCAGCCACCTCTCGCAAAGGCGCTAACACTGTAGGGGGGTGCGGGGCAGGAGTGGGGACATCAGCAGGGCACTTAGAGCGGGTGTGAGCAGAGACAGGAGACTCAAGACAGCCAGTTGGGGGCCCCGAAGGAGGCATGGGACTGAGTGGATTACTAGTAGGTAAGGAAGAGGAAGGAGGAGTCCGGACAGAGGGAGGAGGAGGAGGAGTATAGGGTGGAAGTGAGGGAAAACCTAGATCCTCTGGCTGAACAGAAAGAAATGAAGACTCCTCTTTTTCGGGTTCCTGTGAGCCGGCGTCCTTGGCTAGCATAACTTGGGCCGAAGAGCACCGGCTATACAGGTCGGGACGAGAGCGTAAGGCCCAAAAGCCTTGTATGTAAGTAATTTCAGACCACTTGCCTAGCCGCTGGCAGAAATTGCTGAGGTCGGTCAGAACATTGCGGTCTAAGGTGCCCTCTGGTGGCCACTGAGACTGATTGTCTAGTTTGTATCGCGGCCACGCCACAGTGGAAAGGAAAATTAACCGCTTCCTCCTAAGGTCTTGTTCAAGCTGTAAGGTTTTTAAATTGGCTAGGAGGCACCCTAAGGGGGTGCTCTTTGGAAATTTGGACTGGGGGTTTCCCATTTGTTTCCTCTTTACCGACACACAATGGACACAATGGAAATGGAAGTGGATCTCTGCCTGGCTTCAAAGCGTCCTTTGGAACCAGCAGAGACAGACTGGAGGCTCTTGAAGCCAAAGTGGAGGGTACCTTCAGGCGGACGTCTC
>NW_022322771.1:0-7041 GCF_002776525.5 Piliocolobus tephrosceles
GAGACGTCCGCCTGAAGGTACCCTCCACTTTGGCTTCAAGAGCCTCCAGTCTGTCTCTGCTGGTTCCAAAGGACGCTTTGAAGCCAGGCAGAGATCCACTTCCATTTCCATTGTGTCCATTGTGTGTCGGTAAAGAGGAAACAAATGGGAAACCCCCAGTCCAAATTTCCAAAGAGCACCCCCTTAGGGTGCCTCCTAGCCAATTTAAAAACCTTACAGCTTGAACAAGACCTTAGGAGGAAGCGGTTAATTTTCCTTTCCACTGTGGCGTGGCCGCGATACAAACTAGACAATCAGTCTCAGTGGCCACCAGAGGGCACCTTAGACCGCAATGTTCTGACCGACCTCAGCAATTTCTGCCAGCGGCTAGGCAAGTGGTCTGAAATTACTTACATACAAGGCTTTTGGGCCTTACGCTCTCGTCCCGACCTGTATAGCCGGTGCTCTTCGGCCCAAGTTATGCTAGCCAAGGACGCCGGCTCACAGGAACCCGAAAAAGAGGAGTCTTCATTTCTTTCTGTTCAGCCAGAGGATCTAGGTTTTCCCTCACTTCCACCCTATACTCCTCCTCCTCCTCCCTCTGTCCGGACTCCTCCTTCCTCTTCCTTACCTACTAGTAATCCACTCAGTCCCATGCCTCCTTCGGGGCCCCCAACTGGCTGTCTTGAGTCTCCTGTCTCTGCTCACACCCGCTCTAAGTGCCCTGCTGATGTCCCCACTCCTGCCCCGCACCCCCCTACAGTGTTAGCGCCTTTGCGAGAGGTGGCTGGGGCGGAGGGGGTAGTCAGAGTACATGTCCCTTTTTCATTGGCCGATCTTTCCAAAATTGAGAAGCGTTTAGGTGATTTCTCAGCTAATCCTACCATCTACATAAAGGAATTTAGATACCTTTGTCAGGCCTATGACTTAACTTGGCATGACCTCCAGGTTATCCTAACCTCCACCCTAAACCCGGAGGAGCAAGAGCGCATCCTAGCGGCTGCCAGGCAGCATGCCAACCAACTACATTTAACTGACGCCGCCATCCCACTAGGGGAGCAAGCAGTCCCCTCGGCAGACCCAGACTGGAACTACCAAGCAAACCAGCCTGGGCGCCGTAGGCGAGACTTAATGGTCCAGTGTTTGTTGGCTGGTATGCAAGCAGCCTCGAACAAAACTGTAAATTTTAACAAATTAAAAGAAATTATTCAAAATCCAGAAGAAAATCCAGCCGCATTCTTAAATAGGCTGACTGAAGTTCTGACCCAGTATACCCGGTTAGATCCGGCCTCCCCCACAGGGGCCACCATTTTGGCGTCGTATTTCATTTCTCAATCAGCTCCTGACATTCGTAAAAAACTTCAAAAGGTAGAGGATGGTCCTCAGGCACCAATACAAGACCTAGTTAAATTAGCCTTTAAGGTCTATAGCTCCAGAGAGGAGACGGCAGGCTTGCATTGAACAGAAGGCCCAGCTCCTAGCAGCGGCTTTACAGCCCAGTCGTAACCCCAGACCAGAGAGCACATACCCCACAGACTCCAAGGCCACGAAAGGAGCCTGCTATAAGTGTGGCAAGGCGGGACACTATGCCAACAGGTGTCCGCAGGGTCCCCGAGTCCCAACGCAGCCTTGCTATAAGTGCAAGGCATCAGGACATTGGGCCAGTGAATGTCCTAACCCTCATCCACCAGCAACCCCGTGCCCTGCTTGCCAGCAGAAAGGACATTGGAAGTCGGATTGCCCCACCCTGAGAACAGGTGCCGCGCCTCTACGTGACCCCCTTTCCCAGGATCCTGGGAGCTCCTTCCAGCTCCTACATCTGGACGACGACGACAACTGAAGGTGCCGAGACTCGGGGACCCCCATCACCCTCGCCAAGCCACGGGTAACTCTCCTGGTAGCGGGTAAGACAATTACTTTTTTAATCAACAGCGAGGCTACCTATTCTGTTTTGCCGTCCTTCTCTGGACCTAGCCTTCCATCCAATATCTCTGTAGTAGGGGTAGACGGAAAGCCATCCACTCCACGAAAAACTCCATTCCTTAATTGCTGCCTGGCCAACAACTATTTTGCGCACTCGTTCCTCATTATACCCTCATGCCCTACCCCCTTACTAGGCCGAGACATCCTGAGCACCTTAAAGGCCTCCATACACATCCCCACCAACCCATCCACTCCCCTTCAACCCTCTCATGACCTGTTGCTCATGCTTTGTGCAGGCGCACACGCTCCTCCTATGCCGCCCCCAACCCCCATCTTCCCTGTTTCTGTACACCCTCAAGTGTGGGACACTTCCACCCCGGTCATAGCTGCCCACCACCCACCAGTTCTTGTCAAGCTCAAAGATCCTACTCGTTTCCCAAACCGCCCCCAATTCTCTCTCTCTCCGACACATCTACAAGGTTTAAAGCCAATTATCACGCGACTACTTAGCCAACATATCCTTGTCCGCACACATTCCCCTTGTAACACTCCAATACTTCCAGTTAAAAAGGCAGATGGAACGTATAGGTTAGTACAGGATCTTCGACTAGTCAATGAAGCCACCCGTCCCACACACCCTGTAGTTCCCAACCCTTACACCCTTCTGTCCCATATCCCTACCAATTCTACTTATTTTACTGTGCTAGACCTTAAGGATGCCTTCTTTACCATACCCCTACACACAGACAGCCAGTTCCTGTTTGCCTTCACATGGGAGGACCCAGACACACATACCTCCACTCAACTGACGTGGACAGTCCTCCCACAAGGGTTCCGGGACAGCCCCCATTTCTTTGGTCAGGCCTTAGCAAAAGACCTTGCCTCCTGCCCTCTCACTAATAGCAAAGTTCTGCAGTATGTAGATGATCTCCTAATCTGTAGCCCTACCAAACAAGACTCTCTTCTAGACACTGCAACTCTCCTCAACCATTTAGGCTCATTAGGTTATAGAGTATCTAAACACAAGGCCCAAATTTCTTGCCAAACCGTCATATACTTGGGAATTGAAATCACCCCAACAACCCGGTCACTAACTACCGACCGCATGGCCCTAATACGTAACCTTCTTCCCCCTCAAGATGCAAAAGAAATTCAATCTTTCCTAGGTCTAATAGGTTTCTTCAGACATTGGATCCCCAATTTTGGAATCCTAGCCAAACCTTTATACGCCGCAGTTAAAGAAACCCCACATGGGCCTTTGTCCAACCCCAAATTAATCTCGACTCATTTCACCCGCTTAAAAGCTTGCCTTCTCTCACAACCCACTCTCTCACTGCCTGATTTCCAGCGTCCCTTCCAACTCTTTACAGATGAAAGGCAGAAAGTGGCAGTTGGTCTCTTAGCCCAGCCTGTCGGTAACACCCACCGTCCTGTGGCCTATCTATCCAAACAGCTAGACCCAACTGTACAAGGCTGGCAACCCTGTCTGCGTGCGTTAGCAGCGGCAGCCTGCCTGACCCAGGAAGCAAAAAAGCTCATTAGAGGCAGTAATCTAACGGTCCTCTCCACACACCGTCTTCAGGATCTCATCTCTCATAAAAGCATTAGCCACTTAACTCCATCCCGGCTCCAACTTTTCCATCTCTTATTCATAGAAGACCCCACTGTTACTTTAGAAGTTTGCTCCTCTCTAAATCCAGCCACTTTACTGCCAGACTCTCTTAAACCACCCCATACTAAACATTCTTGTCCTGAGGTCCTGGAGGCTCAACCCCCCAGCCACCTACACTTGCATGACCAGCCCCTTCAGAATGCACAATTAACCTTATTTGTGGATGGCAGCTCCTTTATCAACCCCCAAGGAAACAGGCAGGTAGGATATGCAGTAGTTACCTCCTCTGCAGTTTTAGAGGCAAAACCCCTACCACAAGGGACCACATCACAGCAGGCAGAACTCACTGCACTGACCAACGCACTCCTGCTATCAAAAGGAAAAACAGTAAACATATACACAGATTCTAAATATGCTTTTCTAATTGCACACACTCATTCAGTCATCTGGAGAGAGAGGGGGTTTTTAACCACCGGCGGTACCCCTATTATTAACAAAAACCAAATACTAAAACTACTAGATGCACTGTCAGCACCTTCCAAGGTAGCCATTATACATTGTAAAGGGCACCAAACTTCATCTGACCCGATAGCAGCTGGCAACAATTTCGCTGACGTCACTGCCAAGTCAGCCGCCAGATTTTCCACTCCTAAGCCTCCTTCTGTCTGTTTTCTCTCCCCCCAATATGCCCCTAACTACACTCAGGAAGAAAAGGCTAAGCTATTACAAAATCCAACAGCCAAACTAACTACAGGTGACTGGATATATATTGATAACAAACTAGTTATTCCTGAAACACAACTCCATACCATTCTAACAGACATACATAACTCTTTACATATAGGACCCAAAGCCTTATACAATTTTCTAAATCCCCTCCTCCACTGTCCAACACTACAAAAACACTTACTGACAATCAACCAGCAGTGCTCTACCTGTCTAAAGGCAAATCCTCAAGGCGCATTGCGTAATCCCCATCCCAGCCACCAACTCAGAGGACACCAACCAGGTGAAGATTGGCAAATTGATTTCACACATATGCCAAAACATAAAAAATTCAAATACCTCTTAACCCTTGTGGACACTTTTTCAGGGTGGATAGAGGCCTATCCTACCACAGGAGAAACCGCTAACATTGTTGCCTCTATACTCACTGAACATATTATTCCTAGGTTTGGTCTCCCGGTCACTCTTCAATCCGACAATGGTCCAGCATTCATCTCTAAGGTAGTCCAACAGGTGGCATCCCTCCTACACATCACCTGGAAGCTCCACATCCCTTATAGGCCTCAGTCTTCTGGTAAGGTAGAAAAGGCTAACGGACTCATCAAACAACAGCTCACCAAACTCTCAATCGAAACCCAGCAGTCATGGGTAACCCTCCTTCCCTTAGCCCTGACCCGGCTGCGGGCAGCACCTCGAAGCCCAACAGGCCTCAGTCCATTCGAATTAGTCTACGGACGGCCCCTAACCCTCCAGCAAATACCTTCCCTGCCAGCCCCTTTGGCGAACTACCTCCCATATCTCACTCTTCTCAGACAACTCCTAAGACAGCACGCTGAGTTAGCACACCCTCCTCCAACAGACGCCTACAACCCACATCTCTCCCTCAGTCCCGGGGACCAAGTATACATAAAAGATATCCAAGCCAAAGACTTACAGCCCAGGTGGAAAGGTCCATACATTGTCCTCCTGTCTACACATACAGCAGCAAAACTCCTAGGACACACACATTGGATTCATATTTCCCAGCTAAAAAGGGCCCCCACTGAGAATAATCAGTGGACATCAGTTCAACTTTCCCCCACTCGCCTCAAACTTACAAAGCTTCCTTGACTATCTCATGCTCCCCGACCCCTGGCACCTAGCTTGCTTTCTCAACATCCTCTACATAAACCTATCAGACTTTCAATACATAGCCCCAGATCCATATCTACCTCCGGACAATAGTCCAGAGCAGTGGTTCTCCCGTCTTCTAACTTTCATCGAACATCTTCAGTGACAAGGGACACTGCAACTACACTGAAAATGTAGTCTCAGTTTACATTTATATTGCCGTCTCACTCATACACTCAGACCTTTGCTAGTCCGCCTACTGTATGGCAGTTATTTTTTTTAATCACTGAAACTTGGCCACAAGACAGCCGAACACACTCAGTGGTACATAGTTCTGCCAGTTGTCTTCCTTAAGGCTGTCAAACTTCTCTCCGCACAATAGAGGCCCCTTCTCATGGCTCACACTTATCCGCCAAAGGCCAAACTTAACCTACACTGTGAATATAACCAATCTCTCCCACCGCTTCCTCTGTGAGGCTTTAGAAGGCCCCCACCTAGTGGCAGCCCCCCGCCCTGCCCATGGCCTTCAACACAACTGGTCTCTCTCTCTAAAACTCTTAACCATACAGCCATTAATTGATCCCTCTATGTCCCTGTGTCCTTGGTCCCCAGTCTAACTTTATACAGCCAGGCAGAGGTATCAGAGCTTTTCCAACAACTTTCTATGCTACTACGCCACTTTCGTCAAAAAAACGGGCTGTTTTCCTCCCTCTAGTTATTGGAATCAGCTGAAGGACTGGCCTCCCTGCAGCGCCGAACTACCTCAATAGCCCAAGTAGCTGCCCAAAATAGGCGAGCCCTGGACTTGCTTACAGCTGAAAAAGGAGGCACTTGTCTCTTCCCTGGAGAAGAGTGCTGCTATTATGTTAGCGAGTCAAGCCTAGCAGACACTAACATTCAAACCCTCAATAAAATACAAGCTGAAATACAGGACCTTAATACCTCAACCTTGCTGGGACCTTCTGGGTTTTGCCCATATTCCAACAAATGCTTCCATTTCTTATTCTTACACTAATACTGTGCCTTATTTTATTTTTCATCATTATTTTTCATCTGTGCGTCCAAATACCAACCATAGGCTCCGACTTTAACAACGCCCCTTAACAGCAGGAAGTAGCCAGACAGACCACGGCGCCCCTTTATCACTATTATCAATAAAAGGTTGGACTGTTTGGACGAACCGAGGCAAGATGGTGTACTTCCGGGTTCTTCATCCCCCCCCCTCCCAACTTTTCCCGCCCGGAGGCAAGATGGTGCACATCCGGGTTCTTCACCTCCCCCTCCCAACTTTTCCCGCGCGCGCGAAAATGCAGCCGGCCCCCAGGGAGGGGTGCAGACCAACTGGGCATGCGCCAGGTGACGTCAATCTGAAGAGACCAAGATTTACCTGGTCGCACCTGTGGAACGCCCCTGACACGCCCATGCCCCACCTATTGCCCTCCCACTCCTAGAAAAGCTGCTCTCCCCCATTAAGCCACGCGGACTTCCTCAGTTTCTTGTGGCTGTAGGAACTGTCGGAACTCCGTCCGAGAGCGTGGGGGAGGGGAACTCTGCCGGCCTTCTTTGCCGGAGGCCGACAGACTTCTTCTCCACACCTTGGGTTACTAAAATAAACTTGCAGTTTTGCGCCTGACCTTTGCCTACTTGCTGGTTCTTTTGCTCGCTCTGGTGGTCTTAGAAAAAACAAGACA
>NW_022322772.1:0-2544 GCF_002776525.5 Piliocolobus tephrosceles
GAAGAAGAACCCGGAAGTGCACCATCTTGCCTCCGTTCGTCCAAACAGTCCAACCTTTTATTGATAATAGTGATAAAGGGGCGCCGTGGTCTGTCTGGCTACTTCCTGCTGTTAAGGGGCGTCGTTAAGGTCAGGGCCCATGGTTGGTATTTGGACGCACGGATGAAAAATAAAATAAGGCACAGTATTAGTATAGGAATGAGGAATGGAAGCATTTGTTGGAATATGGGCAAAACCCAGAAGGATAGTCCTGGCAAGGTTGGGGAGTATGAGATAGTTAAGAAAATTTAGTAAGTTTGAGGCGAGTGGGGGAAAGCCAAACTGATTTCCACTGATTGCTTTCCGTAGGGGCCCTTTTTAGCTGGGAATGAGGAATGAGTGCGCAAAGTACTTGTTGGCCAGGCAGCAATTAAGGATTGGAGTTTTTCGTGGAGTGGATGGCTTTCCACTTACTCCTACTACAGAGATATTGGATGGAAGGCTAGGTCCAGAGAAGGACGGCAAAACAGAATAGGTAGCCTCGCTGTTGATTAAAAAATTGTCTTACCCGCTACCAGGAGAGTTACCCGCGGCTTGGCGAGGGTGATGGGGGTCCCCGAGTCTCGGCACCTTCAGTTGTCGTCCAGATGTAGGAGCTGGAAGGAGCTCCCAGGATCCTGGGAAAGGGGGTCACGTAGAGGCGCGGCACCTGTTCTCAGGGTGGGGCAATCAGACTTCCAGTTTCCTCCCTGCTGGCAAGCAGGGCAGGGGGTTGCTGGTGGATGAGGGTTAGGACATTCACTGGCCCAATGTCCTGATGCCTTGCACTTATAGCAAGGCTGCGTTGGGACTCGGGGACCTTGCGGACACCTGTTGGCATAGTGTCCTGCCTTGCCGCACTTATAGCAGGCAGTCTCCTTTTGTAGCTTTGGAGTCTGAGGGGTGTGTGCTCTCTGGTCTGGGGTTACGACTGGGCTGTAAAGCCGCTGCTAGGAGCTGTAACTTCTGTTCAAGGCGAGCCTGCCGTCTCCTCTCTGGAGCTATAGACCTTAAAGGCTAATTTAACTAGGTCTTGTATTGGTGTCTGAGGACCATCCTCTACCTTTTGAAGTTTTTTACGAATGTCAGGAGCTGATTGAGAAATGAAATAAGACGCCAAAATGGTGGAAAGATCGGCCAATGAAAAAGGGACATGTACTCTGACTACCCCCCGCCCCAACCACCTCTCGCAAAGGTGCTAACACTGTAGGAGGGTGTGGGCAGAGATAGGGGACTCAAGACAGCCAGTTGGGGGCCCGAAGGAGGCACGGGACTGAGTGGATTACTAGTAGATAAGGAGGAGGAAGGAGGAGTCTGGGCAGGAAGGGAGGGGGTGGGGAGAGCGGGGAGAGAAGGAGTATAGGGACGAGAGCCTAAGGCCTAAAAGCCTTGTATGTAAATTAATTTCGGACCACTTGCCTAGCCGCTGGCAGAAATTGCTGAGGTCGATCACGCCACAGTGGAAAGGAAAATTAACCGCTTCCTCCTAAGGTCTTGTTCAAGCTGTAAGGTTTTTAAATTGGCTAGGAGGCACCCTAACGGGGTGCTCTTTGGAAATTTGGACTGGGGGTTTCCCATTTGTTTCCTCTTTACCGACACACAATGGACACAATGGAAATGGAAGTGGATCTCTGCCTGGCTTCAAAGCGTCCTTTGGAACCAGCAGAGACAGACTGGAGGCTCTTGAAGCCAAAGTGGAGGGTACCTTCAGGCGGACGTCTCCGTCCTGAACGGGGTCTCCCGAGCCACTTGGTGGCTCCAAATGGACCTCGGACCTGCGCAGGATTTTGGCCGAGGGACACAATGGACACAATGGAAATGGAAGTGGATCTCTGCCTGGCTTCAAAGCGTCCTTTGGAACCAGCAGAGACAGACTGGAGGCTCTTGAAGCCAAAGTGGAGAGTACCTTCAGGCGGACGTCTCCGTCCTGCAAGGCTCTCCCAAGCCACTTGGTGGCTCAAAATGGACCTCGGACCTACACAGGGTTTCTGGCCGAGGGAGGTAAAGAGGAGACAAGGGCACTTACCCCAGAGAGGCCATGAGAGTGAGCGAAGCGGGTCTCAGGTCCTGGTCCGTCCGCTGCGTGGAACGAGGAGGAGGAGGCTCCCCGGACCCTGGGGGCCCTGAGGAGGGGGTCTCCTCCCGGGTTCGGCACCATCTGTCTTGTTTTTCTAAGACCAGCTGAGCGGGCGCAAAAGAACCAGCAGGTAGGCAAGTGTAACAGCAAAACTGCACGTTTATTTTGGTAACCTAAGGTGTGCGGGAGAAGTCTGTCGGCCTCCGGCAAAGAAGGCCGGCAGAGTTCCCCCGTGGGGCTCTCGGACGGACTTCCCACAGTCCCGACATCCCGACAGGACTGGGGCTGTAAGAGGGCCGCCGGGCTGTGAGAAGGCCGCTGGGGCTGTGAGAAGGCCGCCGGGCTGTGAGAAGGCCGCCGGGCTGTGAGAAGGCCGCGTGGCTCAATGGCGGAGAGCGGCTTTTCTAGGAGTGGGAGGGCAATAGGTGGGGCATGGGCGTGTCAGGGGC
>NW_022322773.1:0-2544 GCF_002776525.5 Piliocolobus tephrosceles
GCCCCTGACACGCCCATGCCCCACCTATTGCCCTCCCACTCCTAGAAAAGCCGCTCTCCGCCATTGAGCCACGCGGCCTTCTCACAGCCCGGCGGCCTTCTCACAGCCCGGCGGCCTTCTCACAGCCCCAGCGGCCTTCTCACAGCCCGGCGGCCCTCTTACAGCCCCAGTCCTGTCGGGATGTCGGGACTGTGGGAAGTCCGTCCGAGAGCCCCACGGGGGAACTCTGCCGGCCTTCTTTGCCGGAGGCCGACAGACTTCTCCCGCACACCTTAGGTTACCAAAATAAACGTGCAGTTTTGCTGTTACACTTGCCTACCTGCTGGTTCTTTTGCGCCCGCTCAGCTGGTCTTAGAAAAACAAGACAGATGGTGCCGAACCCGGGAGGAGACCCCCTCCTCAGGGCCCCCAGGGTCCGGGGAGCCTCCTCCTCCTCGTTCCACGCAGCGGACGGACCAGGACCTGAGACCCGCTTCGCTCACTCTCATGGCCTCTCTGGGGTAAGTGCCCTTGTCTCCTCTTTACCTCCCTCGGCCAGAAACCCTGTGTAGGTCCGAGGTCCATTTTGAGCCACCAAGTGGCTTGGGAGAGCCTTGCAGGACGGAGACGTCCGCCTGAAGGTACTCTCCACTTTGGCTTCAAGAGCCTCCAGTCTGTCTCTGCTGGTTCCAAAGGACGCTTTGAAGCCAGGCAGAGATCCACTTCCATTTCCATTGTGTCCATTGTGTCCCTCGGCCAAAATCCTGCGCAGGTCCGAGGTCCATTTGGAGCCACCAAGTGGCTCGGGAGACCCCGTTCAGGACGGAGACGTCCGCCTGAAGGTACCCTCCACTTTGGCTTCAAGAGCCTCCAGTCTGTCTCTGCTGGTTCCAAAGGACGCTTTGAAGCCAGGCAGAGATCCACTTCCATTTCCATTGTGTCCATTGTGTGTCGGTAAAGAGGAAACAAATGGGAAACCCCCAGTCCAAATTTCCAAAGAGCACCCCGTTAGGGTGCCTCCTAGCCAATTTAAAAACCTTACAGCTTGAACAAGACCTTAGGAGGAAGCGGTTAATTTTCCTTTCCACTGTGGCGTGATCGACCTCAGCAATTTCTGCCAGCGGCTAGGCAAGTGGTCCGAAATTAATTTACATACAAGGCTTTTAGGCCTTAGGCTCTCGTCCCTATACTCCTTCTCTCCCCGCTCTCCCCACCCCCTCCCTTCCTGCCCAGACTCCTCCTTCCTCCTCCTTATCTACTAGTAATCCACTCAGTCCCGTGCCTCCTTCGGGCCCCCAACTGGCTGTCTTGAGTCCCCTATCTCTGCCCACACCCTCCTACAGTGTTAGCACCTTTGCGAGAGGTGGTTGGGGCGGGGGGTAGTCAGAGTACATGTCCCTTTTTCATTGGCCGATCTTTCCACCATTTTGGCGTCTTATTTCATTTCTCAATCAGCTCCTGACATTCGTAAAAAACTTCAAAAGGTAGAGGATGGTCCTCAGACACCAATACAAGACCTAGTTAAATTAGCCTTTAAGGTCTATAGCTCCAGAGAGGAGACGGCAGGCTCGCCTTGAACAGAAGTTACAGCTCCTAGCAGCGGCTTTACAGCCCAGTCGTAACCCCAGACCAGAGAGCACACACCCCTCAGACTCCAAAGCTACAAAAGGAGACTGCCTGCTATAAGTGCGGCAAGGCAGGACACTATGC
The DNA here is from genome assembly GCF_002776525.5 of Piliocolobus tephrosceles. Classification (NCBI taxonomy): domain Eukaryota; kingdom Metazoa; phylum Chordata; class Mammalia; order Primates; family Cercopithecidae; genus Piliocolobus; species Piliocolobus tephrosceles. The sequence continues at coordinate 1,690 of NW_022322773.1, forward strand.
CAACAGGTGTCCGCAAGGTCCCCGAGTCCCAACGCAGCCTTGCTATAAGTGCAAGGCATCAGGACATTGGGCCAGTGAATGTCCTAACCCTCATCCACCAGCAACCCCCTGCCCTGCTTGCCAGCAGGGAGGAAACTGGAAGTCTGATTGCCCCACCCTGAGAACAGGTGCCGCGCCTCTACGTGACCCCCTTTCCCAGGATCCTGGGAGCTCCTTCCAGCTCCTACATCTGGACGACAACTGAAGGTGCCGAGACTCGGGGACCCCCATCACCCTCGCCAAGCCGCGGGTAACTCTCCTGGTAGCGGGTAAGACAATTTTTTAATCAACAGCGAGGCTACCTATTCTGTTTTGCCGTCCTTCTCTGGACCTAGCCTTCCATCCAATATCTCTGTAGTAGGAGTAAGTGGAAAGCCATCCACTCCACGAAAAACTCCAATCCTTAATTGCTGCCTGGCCAACAAGTACTTTGCGCACTCATTCCTCATTCCCAGCTAAAAAGGGCCCCTACGGAAAGCAATCAGTGGAAATCAGTTTGGCTTTCCCCCACTCGCCTCAAACTTACTAAATTTTCTTAACTATCTCATACTCCCCAACCTTGCCAGGACTATCCTTCTGGGTTTTGCCCATATTCCAACAAATGCTTCCATTCCTCATTCCTATACTAATACTGTGCCTTATTTTATTTTTCATCCGTGCGTCCAAATACCAACCATGGGCCCTGACCTTAACGACGCCCCTTAACAGCAGGAAGTAGCCAGACAGACCACGGCGCCCCTTTATCACTATTATCAATAAAAGGTTGGACTGTTTGGACGAACGGAGGCAAGATGGTGCACTTCCGGGTTCTTCTTC
>NW_022322774.1:0-2418 GCF_002776525.5 Piliocolobus tephrosceles
CAATAACACTTTGCAGAATCCACGACAACAGTGTTAGCAAACTGTTCCAAGAAGGGAAGAGTGGAACTCTGTGTGATAAAGTCACACATCAGAAAGCAATCTGTCACCAAGCTTCTCTCTAGTTATTATCTGAGGATATTTCCTTTCTCACCATGGGCCCCAATGGGCTCCCAAATATCACTTTGCAGAATCCACGAAAATAGTGTTAGCAAACTGCTTCATGAGGACTAAGTTGTAACTCTGTGAGATGAATTCACAGATCACAAAGAAGTTTCTCAGAAAGCTTCTTTGACGTTTTGAACTGATGATATTTCCTTTATCAGCGCAGCCCTCAATGCGATCCAAAGTAGCCCTTCTCAGGTCCCTCAAAGACAGTGTTAATGCACTGCTCCATGAAACATAAGTGTAACTCTGTGACATGAATTCACACATCACCAAGAAGTTTCTAAGAAAGCTTCTTTCTAGTTTTCATCTGAGGATATTTCCTTTCTCACCTTAAGCTTCATAGCGCTAAGTGTCTCATTGCAGATTTAAAGAAAACTGTGTTAGCAAACTGATCACTGAAGAGAAACGTGTAACTCTGTGTGCTGCATTCACACATCGTAGTGCAGTTTCTCAGAAGGCCTCCTTTCAGCTTTGATCTGAGGATATTTCCTTTCACACCATAGCCCTGAATGAGCTCCCAAATATCACTTTGCAGAATCCACGACAACAGTGTTAGCAATCTGTTCAAAGAAGGGAAGGGTGGAACTCTGTGTGATGAAGTCACACATCAGACAGAAATCTCGCAGAAAACTTCTCTCTAGTTATTAACTGAGGATATTTCCTTTTTCACCTTGGGCCCCAATGAGCTCCCAAATATCACTTTGCAGATTCCACGAGTAGAATGTTAGCAAACTGCTTTATGAGGACTAAATTGTAACTCTGTGAGATGCATTCACAGATCACAAAGAAGTTTCTCAGAAGGCTTCTTTCATATTTTGAACTGATGATATTTTCTTTATCTGCGTAGGCCTCAATGAAATTCAAAGTAGCCCTTCTCAGATTCCTCAAAGACAGTGTTAATGCACTGCTCCACGAAAGTTAATTGTAACTCTGTGAGATGAATTCACACATCACCAAGAAGGTTCTAAGAAAGCTTCTTTCTAGTTTTTATCTGAGGTTATTTCCATTGTCAAAGTAAGCTTCATTGCGCTAGGAAGTATCCCAAAGCAGATTTCAAGAAAACTGTGTTAACAAACTGATCACTGAAGAGAAACGTGTAGCTATGTTAGTTGCCTTCACATATCGCAGTGCAGTTTCTCAGAAGGCTTCTTTCCAGTTTTGAGCAGACGATATTTCCTTTTTCACCATAGCTTTCAATGAGCTCCCAAATATCACTTTGCAGAATTCACGACAACAGTGTTAGCAAACTGTTCCACGAAGGGAAGGGTTGAACTCTGTGTGATGAAGTCACATATCAGAACGCAATCTCTCAGAAAGCTTCCCTCTAGTTATTATGTGATGATATTTCCTTTTTCACCATGGGCTGCAATGGGCTCCCAAATATCACTTTGCAGATTCCAAGAAAAGAGTGTTAGCAAACTGCTTCTTGAGGACTAACTTGTAACGCTGTGAGATGAATTCATAGATCACTAAGAAGTTTCTCAGAAACCTTCTTTCACGTCTTGAACAGATGATATTTCCTTTATCAACCTAGGCCTCATTGCCATCCAAAGTAGCCCTTCTCAGGTTCCCCAAAGACAGTGATAATGCACTGATCCAAGGAATTTAAGTATAACTCTGTGAGATGAATTCACACATAAGCAAGAAGTTTCTCAGAAAGCTTCTTTCTAGTTTTCATCTGAGGATATTTCCTTTGTCACCGTAAGCTTCATTGAGCTAAGAAATATTCCATTGCAGATTTCAAGAAAACTGTTAGCAAACTGATTACTGAAGAGAAACGTGTAGCTCTGTGAGTTGCATTTACATATCGCAGTGCAGTTTCTCAGAAAGTTTCTTTCCAGTTGTGATCTGAGGATATTTCCTTTTTCACCATAGCCCTCAATGAGCTCCCAATATCACTTTGCAGAATCCACGACAACAGTGTTAGCAAACTGTTCCAAGAAAGCAAGGGTGTAACTCTGTGTGATGAAGTCACGCATCGAAAGCAATCTCTCAGAAACATTCTCTCTAGTTATTATCTGAGGATATTTCCATTTTCACCATGGGCCCCAATGGGCTCCAAAATATCACTTTGCGGATTCCCCGAAAAGAGTGTTAGCAAACTGCTTCATGAGGACTAAGTTGTAACTCTGTGAGATGAATTCATATATCACTAAGAAGTTTCTCAGAAAGCTTCTTTGACGTTTTGAACTGATGGTATTTCCTTTATGAGTGTAGGCCTTGATGCGATCCAAAGTAGCCCTTCTCAGGTTC
>NW_022322775.1:0-2418 GCF_002776525.5 Piliocolobus tephrosceles
GAACCTGAGAAGGGCTACTTTGGATCGCATCAAGGCCTACACTCATAAAGGAAATACCATCAGTTCAAAACGTCAAAGAAGCTTTCTGAGAAACTTCTTAGTGATATATGAATTCATCTCACAGAGTTACAACTTAGTCCTCATGAAGCAGTTTGCTAACACTCTTTTCGGGGAATCCGCAAAGTGATATTTTGGAGCCCATTGGGGCCCATGGTGAAAATGGAAATATCCTCAGATAATAACTAGAGAGAATGTTTCTGAGAGATTGCTTTCGATGCGTGACTTCATCACACAGAGTTACACCCTTGCTTTCTTGGAACAGTTTGCTAACACTGTTGTCGTGGATTCTGCAAAGTGATATTGGGAGCTCATTGAGGGCTATGGTGAAAAAGGAAATATCCTCAGATCACAACTGGAAAGAAACTTTCTGAGAAACTGCACTGCGATATGTAAATGCAACTCACAGAGCTACACGTTTCTCTTCAGTAATCAGTTTGCTAACAGTTTTCTTGAAATCTGCAATGGAATATTTCTTAGCTCAATGAAGCTTACGGTGACAAAGGAAATATCCTCAGATGAAAACTAGAAAGAAGCTTTCTGAGAAACTTCTTGCTTATGTGTGAATTCATCTCACAGAGTTATACTTAAATTCCTTGGATCAGTGCATTATCACTGTCTTTGGGGAACCTGAGAAGGGCTACTTTGGATGGCAATGAGGCCTAGGTTGATAAAGGAAATATCATCTGTTCAAGACGTGAAAGAAGGTTTCTGAGAAACTTCTTAGTGATCTATGAATTCATCTCACAGCGTTACAAGTTAGTCCTCAAGAAGCAGTTTGCTAACACTCTTTTCTTGGAATCTGCAAAGTGATATTTGGGAGCCCATTGCAGCCCATGGTGAAAAAGGAAATATCATCACATAATAACTAGAGGGAAGCTTTCTGAGAGATTGCGTTCTGATATGTGACTTCATCACACAGAGTTCAACCCTTCCCTTCGTGGAACAGTTTGCTAACACTGTTGTCGTGAATTCTGCAAAGTGATATTTGGGAGCTCATTGAAAGCTATGGTGAAAAAGGAAATATCGTCTGCTCAAAACTGGAAAGAAGCCTTCTGAGAAACTGCACTGCGATATGTGAAGGCAACTAACATAGCTACACGTTTCTCTTCAGTGATCAGTTTGTTAACACAGTTTTCTTGAAATCTGCTTTGGGATACTTCCTAGCGCAATGAAGCTTACTTTGACAATGGAAATAACCTCAGATAAAAACTAGAAAGAAGCTTTCTTAGAACCTTCTTGGTGATGTGTGAATTCATCTCACAGAGTTACAATTAACTTTCGTGGAGCAGTGCATTAACACTGTCTTTGAGGAATCTGAGAAGGGCTACTTTGAATTTCATTGAGGCCTACGCAGATAAAGAAAATATCATCAGTTCAAAATATGAAAGAAGCCTTCTGAGAAACTTCTTTGTGATCTGTGAATGCATCTCACAGAGTTACAATTTAGTCCTCATAAAGCAGTTTGCTAACATTCTACTCGTGGAATCTGCAAAGTGATATTTGGGAGCTCATTGGGGCCCAAGGTGAAAAAGGAAATATCCTCAGTTAATAACTAGAGAGAAGTTTTCTGCGAGATTTCTGTCTGATGTGTGACTTCATCACACAGAGTTCCACCCTTCCCTTCTTTGAACAGATTGCTAACACTGTTGTCGTGGATTCTGCAAAGTGATATTTGGGAGCTCATTCAGGGCTATGGTGTGAAAGGAAATATCCTCAGATCAAAGCTGAAAGGAGGCCTTCTGAGAAACTGCACTACGATGTGTGAATGCAGCACACAGAGTTACACGTTTCTCTTCAGTGATCAGTTTGCTAACACAGTTTTCTTTAAATCTGCAATGAGACACTTAGCGCTATGAAGCTTAAGGTGAGAAAGGAAATATCCTCAGATGAAAACTAGAAAGAAGCTTTCTTAGAAACTTCTTGGTGATGTGTGAATTCATGTCACAGAGTTACACTTATGTTTCATGGAGCAGTGCATTAACACTGTCTTTGAGGGACCTGAGAAGGGCTACTTTGGATCGCATTGAGGGCTGCGCTGATAAAGGAAATATCATCAGTTCAAAACGTCAAAGAAGCTTTCTGAGAAACTTCTTTGTGATCTGTGAATTCATCTCACAGAGTTACAACTTAGTCCTCATGAAGCAGTTTGCTAACACTATTTTCGTGGATTCTGCAAAGTGATATTTGGGAGCCCATTGGGGCCCATGGTGAGAAAGGAAATATCCTCAGATAATAACTAGAGAGAAGCTTGGTGACAGATTGCTTTCTGATGTGTGACTTTATCACACAGAGTTCCACTCTTCCCTTCTTGGAACAGTTTGCTAACACTGTTGTCGTGGATTCTGCAAAGTGTTATTG
>NW_022322776.1:0-1507 GCF_002776525.5 Piliocolobus tephrosceles
AACATGCATGAAAATCAAGGATATGTACATACATATAAACATATGTATAAATATGTTTACATTTAATTATACATATACAAAAGTGTATCGTTCGGCAAACATAATGATATATCATTCATCTAGTTCTATCATTAAATATTGGTAAAAAATGTTTTTTTTGTTATTATTGTGGTTATTAATGGTATGGGGACAATTTGTATCATCCGTCGTACTACTATGACTACTTCCATATAAACGAATTTCTTCATTTATTTTTTTGATGTTAAATTCACTGTCATCATTAGTGTAGGTAGACTCAGATGGTATTTGAATGGATTCTAAATCTAAGTCTAAATCTAAAACTGGACCTGAACCAAAATAATAATTGTTACTATTGCTCTTACTGTTACTACTAATACTACTACTATTATAATGTGTATTATTCGAGTCCATACCTTTGATCGTGTTGCAATTTGCATGTATATCGAAAAAATTAAAATTTTTAGCAATATTTTGATTAGAAAATAAATAGTAATATTTTGTTTGTTTTAAAAGTACTTTGTACAAATATAGATAAAAGTTAACACTTATCAATGATTCTCGAATATATATAATGTTATAGCAACTATATGTCAATTTTGTGTTGTCGTTATTTATATTTATAAAATATTTTACATGATTTTTGATTATGATTAAATCGTTATGTACGTTGAACTGGCAAGGAGAAATAAAAGAGCTATCTGGTATTATAAAAGAAAAATTATTATTTTTATAAAAAGATTCTAATATGTATAAAATATCAACGCTGGTATTTGTTCTTGTCATTAAACTTAGTAAAAAAAAGCATAACAAAAAACTTTTCATTTTGCATTTAAAATTTGTATATAACATATTATATAATAAACATATAATACTTTCTATACCTATACTTCCATTATATAAACTATTGTTAAATAAAAATATATCTCTAGTTATATCTTTTATAATTTGTTTAATAGATGGATATAAATTAATATTTTTCATGTTTTTAATAATTTTTAAAAAAAAATATTTGTTTTGTAACAAATAGTGTTTATACAAATATAAAGACTTCGATTCTTTAACATTTGTTATAACATAATTATTATTTTTAAAATTTATGTCTATACAATTAAAAATACTTTCCATTAAGTCGTCAATATTCGTTTTATCATTTTTTTTTATTTTTAATAAAAAAATTAAATTATTTAGAATCTCAACCTGTAATTTCTCTGCACATATTTCTGTTTTTTTATATTCATTTATTATATTAAAATTAGAATAATAATTTAATTTGTCACCATAAATGTTTTTAATACCATTGTCTGTAGCATTAATAACCTTCTCATATTGTGCCTTTGTCCCTGTTAGACTTTCATTAATCTTATTCTCAGCTTTGAAATCATTTTCTATAGAACTCAAATCGGATAAGAGTTTATCAACGTTCATTTGGAAGGGTTTGCTTGTGCTTTTTTCGCGCTGTTTGTTCGTGCTTTTTTTTTTTTTTTTT
>NW_022322777.1:0-1376 GCF_002776525.5 Piliocolobus tephrosceles
CATGAAAGAGCAGAGTCCCCGCCCTGGTGAGGGGGGTGAGTAGCTCTTCTGGTGCCACAGAGGGAGGGGAGGGTGGGGTCTGGGCTCAGAGAGGGGCCTGAACTCATCATAGAACGCGGGGTGTGTGCGTGCGTGCACGTGTGCATGCATGAACACTTTTGGGTGAAGGGACTGGCAGCTCAGAGCCTGCATGTCCCCACTGGTTTGGGGTCTTCTCTGAGGCAGAGAGGCGTCAAATGGGTCCACAGAAGGGAGCGATGGCAGCTGAGGGAGCCCAGTGTCTGAAATGAAATATGGATGAGGCTCTAGCATCCTGACGTGGCCTTCTCCTAGGACTCCTGTGTTCCTGCCTTGGGGCCTTTGCACCTCCTGCAGTCTGGGATGCTCTCCTGAGTCTCTCCAGTGCTGCCTGCTGCTTGCTTCAAGGGCCGCCCAAAACCCCACCTCGTTTCTCCCCACTTGCTCTAGAGCGGGACATTGCCTGCTCTCACCTGGAAAATCCTGGGACAGCAGAGCCCTGAGACCATCCAGGCCAGAGGTTTGCACACTGGTTCCTCAGGGGTTTCTGCAGGGCTAAGGGGCAGAACTTTGGACCCTCCCAGCCACCACCTTCCAGACCCATTTCACATATGGAACTTCCGCTGAAGACTGTTTACACAGAGGGTCCCGTGATATGAGAAGTTTGCAAACTGACTGATCTAATCCAATTCCATCATATTCCATCATATTCCAGCTGCGTGAATGAAAGCCCAGGGAGAAGGGCCTTGTCTAAGTCCCCAGAGTAGATCTGAAATAGAACATGGCTCCCTGATCCCTCTGTTCCCCCAGATCCTGTCTCTGTGTCCGAGAGCTTCATGGTTCCCGCCCACCTCCTGCTGCTGAAGCCTCATTTGGGCTGTGTGCTCAGATAGAAGTAGGGTGACCCCCCCACCCCTCCCCGCCTGTCTCCCCACAGTTGAGTTCACTGCCCTGGTTCCCCTGCCTATCTACAGCCAAGCTAATAAAATCCTGCAGTTTCCATAGATTGTTGGGTCACCGCCAGCTGCTTTAGTTTCCAGTTGGTTTTGCAAGGAGGGGGAAAAGGCCTATCACTCTGCCTTTGCAAGGAGACAATACCTATCACTCCACCTTTGGAAGGAGACAATGAATAGTAGCTCCTTTATCTCTGAAGTCCTTTTCATGCTTGAAATTCCCTGATCTTGTCCCAGATCTGCCTGCAGGGATTCAAGATGGCCTCCCCTACCCCATGCAGATTTGCTGACATCCTCAGGTTTGTGTCAGGCACAAGGACCAGGTCCCTGGGGGAGGTGAGGACACCCAAGCAGGAGGCATGAAAGAGCAGAGTCCCCGCCCTGGTGAGGGGGGTGAGTAGCTCT
>NW_022322778.1:0-1376 GCF_002776525.5 Piliocolobus tephrosceles
AGAGCTACTCACCCCCCTCACCAGGGCGGGGACTCTGCTCTTTCATGCCTCCTGCTTGGGTGTCCTCACCTCCCCCAGGGACCTGGTCCTTGTGCCTGACACAAACCTGAGGATGTCAGCAAATCTGCATGGGGTAGGGGAGGCCATCTTGAATCCCTGCAGGCAGATCTGGGACAAGATCAGGGAATTTCAAGCATGAAAAGGACTTCAGAGATAAAGGAGCTACTATTCATTGTCTCCTTCCAAAGGTGGAGTGATAGGTATTGTCTCCTTGCAAAGGCAGAGTGATAGGCCTTTTCCCCCTCCTTGCAAAACCAACTGGAAACTAAAGCAGCTGGCGGTGACCCAACAATCTATGGAAACTGCAGGATTTTATTAGCTTGGCTGTAGATAGGCAGGGGAACCAGGGCAGTGAACTCAACTGTGGGGAGACAGGCGGGGAGGGGTGGGGGGGTCACCCTACTTCTATCTGAGCACACAGCCCAAATGAGGCTTCAGCAGCAGGAGGTGGGCGGGAACCATGAAGCTCTCGGACACAGAGACAGGATCTGGGGGAACAGAGGGATCAGGGAGCCATGTTCTATTTCAGATCTACTCTGGGGACTTAGACAAGGCCCTTCTCCCTGGGCTTTCATTCACGCAGCTGGAATATGATGGAATATGATGGAATTGGATTAGATCAGTCAGTTTGCAAACTTCTCATATCACGGGACCCTCTGTGTAAACAGTCTTCAGCGGAAGTTCCATATGTGAAATGGGTCTGGAAGGTGGTGGCTGGGAGGGTCCAAAGTTCTGCCCCTTAGCCCTGCAGAAACCCCTGAGGAACCAGTGTGCAAACCTCTGGCCTGGATGGTCTCAGGGCTCTGCTGTCCCAGGATTTTCCAGGTGAGAGCAGGCAATGTCCCGCTCTAGAGCAAGTGGGGAGAAACGAGGTGGGGTTTTGGGCGGCCCTTGAAGCAAGCAGCAGGCAGCACTGGAGAGACTCAGGAGAGCATCCCAGACTGCAGGAGGTGCAAAGGCCCCAAGGCAGGAACACAGGAGTCCTAGGAGAAGGCCACGTCAGGATGCTAGAGCCTCATCCATATTTCATTTCAGACACTGGGCTCCCTCAGCTGCCATCGCTCCCTTCTGTGGACCCATTTGACGCCTCTCTGCCTCAGAGAAGACCCCAAACCAGTGGGGACATGCAGGCTCTGAGCTGCCAGTCCCTTCACCCAAAAGTGTTCATGCATGCACACGTGCACGCACGCACACACCCCGCGTTCTATGATGAGTTCAGGCCCCTCTCTGAGCCCAGACCCCACCCTCCCCTCCCTCTGTGGCACCAGAAGAGCTACTCACCCCCCTCACCAGGGCGGGGACTCTGCTCTTTCATG
>NW_022322779.1:0-6016 GCF_002776525.5 Piliocolobus tephrosceles
GGCACCTGTAATCCCAGCTACTTGGGAGGCTGAGGCAGGAGAATTGCCTGAACCCGGGAGGCGGAGGTTGCAGTGAGCCGAGATCGCTCCACTGCACTCCAGCCTGGCGACAGAGCGAAACTCTGTCTAAACAAATGAATAAACAAATAGAACAAAATGAAACGAAACAAAACAAAAGAAAAAACTTTCTCGTGATTCTTAGGCATATGAAGTCTGAGAACCATTGATTTAAATATGTTTCCCTGCTCCCTCTATGCCACGTAGTTCCCTTTCTATTTATTTTCTTGTCACATTTCTAAATATTAGAATTCTGGGGCAATGTTCTTGAAATTGATTACTGTTTTATTGGTAGTATTTAGTGTTCTATAGGTGTTTGAGTAGAACTGTTCACTGTCCTGGAATTCCTTTTCATATATTCAATACCAGAGATTTTTTGGTTTGTTTTAGTAAATACAAAATTATTTTTGGTTCCTCTCACCTGTATCTCCTTTCTCGTTGGCTGAAAATTGTACCTGTATTGTATGACCTTCTCATCTTAGTTGCTGATAGACTTTGCCGCTAATAGTATGTGTTATCAGTTGTACCAAATAAAAACTTTTGCCAGCCGGCTGCGGTGGCTCATGTCTGTAATCCCAGCATTTTGGGAGGCCGAAGTGGGCGAATCAGGAGGTCAAGCGATAGAGACCATCCTGACCAACATGGTGAAACCCTCTCTCTACTAAAAATACAAAAGTTAGCTGGGCGTGGTGGTGTTTGCCTGTAGTCCCAGCTACTTGGGAGGCTGAGGCAGGGCAATTGCTTGAACCCTGGAGGTGGAGGTTGCAGTGAGCTGAGATCTTGCCATTGCACGCCAGTCTGGCAACAGAGTGAGACTCTGTCTCAAAAAAAAAAAAAAAAAAAAAAAAAAAAAAAAAAAAAAATTGCTGCATTGATCCAAATTTGGAAGAATATTTGTGATGTTAGCTATACATCAGTTTGCTGCTACACACATTTAAGAGCCAGTGGTTTATATTATGTGTCTAGTCATGTTGGTTTTTGTGGTAGGTAAGATGAGAACTAGAACCATGCCCCAACCTAAGAGCATTTTTTTTTCTGGGTTATCTATGGGTGAACTGGAACTTTTGTACTGGAAGATAAGCTTTTTGGATTTGAGAACATATCCTGCTTTGTTGGCAGAAGGATAGGGAGGGGATTGGTTTATTTTCTTTCATATTTAAGAATGAGTTGGCTAATTTGGTGGGATGTCAAATGAAAAAGAACTTACATATTGGCAGATTACAAAGGAACCCAGGAAAACTTTTAAGGCTAACAGATATGTTTATTTGATCTTGGTGTTTTCATGGATATGAACACTCATCCCATTGTACACTTTAATATGGATAGTATATTGCATATCAATTATGCTTAAATAAATCTATTTTAAAAGCTCCATGGGTTTTGTAGGCATGTCGATACAGTTTGCCCAACAGTATGGTTTGTGGATGTGGATCATTGGCTCTAACCATGGTGCTTAGTTGTCCCGACCCGCGGGACAGTCTAACGGGCCCTGGAAGGGGGAGTGGGAATGGAGGAGACAAGAAAACACGAGAAATGGAGACAAGACAAATAGCCTGATCAAGTCTCGTTTAATAATGGTGGTGCGATGCCTTATATAAGCTGGCAGGGGGAGAGGTTGGGCCAGGGCCGCGACGGGGGGCCGGGTCGTCTCAAATTACAATTGCGCATGCGCCTTGGGTTTGTAATTTTCCCGGGCGCGGGATCGCACCTGCGCTGTAGGCTGCATATCTTTCTGGGCGCGAAAAGGTGGGCGCGCGCGGGAAAGGTTTGGGCGCGCGGGAAAGGTTTGGGCGCGCCGGAAAGGTTTAGGCGCCCGCGGGAAAGGTTTTAGGCGCGCGCGGGAACAGGTTATAATGAAGAACCCTGAAATGTGCCATTTTGTCTCCGCTTTGCGGAGATCAAGCAACAGAGGTCGGCTAACTCCGGGCCTCATGGCTCCGGACACTTAGTAAATTTTCCTGTCTTCCCATCATCCACAGGACAGAAAGTATGGCAAGATATACTGGCTTTGTTAGTACTATCACTGTGATTTTTGAAGTGTTTCTGATAATCAGTGAAAAACGTACTACATGATATTTTGGCTAACATTCATCCTAGCTCTCTTCTTGTATGCTGAGAATGCAAAGCAGAAACAATATTCCTAGACTCCTTAGTAATATTATAGCATGAGACTTTGATTAAAAGAATGAACGTAGCAGACAGAGGTAGAGTGTGGGGGCACAGGTTGCTGCAGAGGTGACATGGTTCTGGAGCCAGCATATTAAGTGGTGACCTCCTAATGTGGAGATGGTTTCCTGATCCAGATGCTTCCTGTCACAGTAGTGGCAGTGTTCCAGTCACATCAGAATTAGTATGGTTTTGCAGTCAACAATAGTGCAAATAGACTCCTGATTTATTATCTTCCTGCATTGGCGATGGTTGCTTTTTCATTCACAGTAGTGGCAGAATGTTTCCGAGGCCTAGGAGTTGGTCCTGGGAGATTAGCCTGGAGCCAGTTCCTCCAGCTGTTCAAATTTATATAAGCACTGAATTCCCCATATAAAACACTTTCTGCTTAAACTAGTTAACGTGGATTCTGTTGTGTGCAATGGAGCCCTGAGTCATAAAGTAATTAGCAGAAGTGGTTGCAGGCAATAGAACATAAAAAATAAGACTTTATTGTACGTACAGGCTATTATGGCACTGAGTGAGCAATTACTTAAATTATCACTTCTGGTTATCTGAAATGCTATTGAAGGCAAGGATTTGGAAGAGAGAATGACTGTTGTGATAGACAAGCATAGAGGGCATGAGGAAGAAAAGGACTTTGGGGTGGGTTGGTTTTTTTTTTTTTTCCAAATTGCACTTGTGAACTAAAAGAAAGAAAGTGATAGGCTCAATATTTTAAATTCTTAGCTCTAGGAACTGTCTGAGAATCAAGGAATTTCTACAACTGTTCTTGAAAAAGCTCTCATCTTTTGTAGCCTCAAGACTAATTTAGATGGAAATCAGATGGAAAGCCTGATGCTGCAGTTTGTTGAATTATAAGGTAGGTTGAATTTACAGTTTTACCATTTGTTTTTCAAAAAATTGAAAACATTGCCTTGGAATGAGATAGACCTCATCATTGAAAGGGTTTCATTTAGGAGGATTTGAATATATATGCATACTCTGTACCCTTGAACCTTACCAAGTCTCTTTTGCCAGCTAAAGCATCTCCTCCTTTGCCTGATGATGTTGATTTTACCTTATTTGAAGGCCTATAACAGCTTGTCTGAGGCAGCTTCCTCTCAAAGTGATGACAATTCTCCTCTTGCAGTATCTTTACTAACTTTATTGTTACCACATCCATAGCCAGTCAGATTCCTGCATATCTCAGGCAACACTTGCAATGTCAAGACTTAGGGGGAAAGGCTTTTAAATAAAATGAGTTAAGTAATTTTTGCAAATATATTTATAACAGCAGAAAGCTAGAGATTATGTGTGGATTTTGATGTTGCTAGACCAAGGCTTTGTTAGGTCTAAATTTGTGATATGGACACAATTACCAGAGATGCGGGATTCAGTGTGTAGGCTGAGCATCTGAGAGTATTTATGTTTATTCTGTTAACTGATGAATCCTAGACTTAATGGCGGCTTAAGCTAAATGAAATTGAGATGCTGTACATTTTTGAGTATCATAAAAAGAAGAAATGCAAATCTTAGAATGGGTTTAACATATAATTAGTTTAATTGTCCTACAACTACGTCTCTCAAGAGTACTCACATCGGCAGGGTGCAGTGGCTCATGCCTGTAATCCCAGCACTTTGGGAAGCCGAGGCGGATAGATCTCCTGAGGTCAGGAGTTTGAGACCAGCCTGGCCAACCTGGTGAAATCCTGCCTCTGCTAAAAATACAAAATTAGCCAGGTGTGGTGGCACATGCCTGTGATTCCAACTAACTGGGAGGCTGAGGCAGGAGAATCACTTGAACCCCGGAGGTAGAGGTTGCAGTGAGCAGAGATCCGCTGCTGCACTCCATCCTGGGTGACAGGAGCGAAACGCTGTCTCAAAAACAAAGAACAACAACAACAAAATAAACAACAAATAAAACTCATTGATAAATGCATTGATGAAGGTAGTTTTTTTGATATGACTGTTTTCTATAGGCTAGAAATAAAGACAGACACGTTGCCATTCAAATGGTATCACAACTTTAATGGGGATGTAGAATTCTATGTGATGAAGGCCAACTCTGACAACAACCACATCAGAAAGCCTGAGCAGAGTTACCTCGATAGGCAGAAGGGTAAGGGTGGTTTGATAGTGTTGTGCTGAACTCTTATTAACCTCAATAGGGAAGGCACCAGGTTCAAGAGGCTGAAGAAAAGACCCAGAGCCAGCAAATGAGACATGGGGTTTCACTAGGGACTTACATTCAGGGGAGAGAGTCCAGTGGTGGTGAGCTGAACAGAACTACCTTACTTACAGAAATGATCGAGTGGTGGCATGCTGGACAAGATGTCCACCTTACATACAGTCCAGTGGCAGTGGACTGGTTAGACAAGTTATCTACCTTACATACAATCCAGCAGCAGCGAGCTGGACAAGATAATCACATGACCCAGTGATGACAGAATGGGTAGGAAAACTGCCACTGCTTGCAAACAGCATGTAGTTTGTATAGCATTTTCACTTAATACCACTTTCCTCTCTGATCTCCATCTGGCAACCTTCACTTAATCCAAAACTCAGGGCCTCGATCCCCTATAAGTCCTGTGTTGCAAGGGATGAGCTAGGGGCACAGATGTTTCTCACAGACAAGGAACAAATCTCTGGGCTGGCCATTTCCAGATTCCCAAGCTTGGAACACACATTCAGGGGCATCTTCCATACAGGGTCATTCTAAGGATATGCTTAAATTATTGCTATCAGGTGCATTTGCCCTACAGCTGACATACATGTTTAGTGTGGCTTATTGATCTTGGGGCCCTATGAATAAAATAGATGGGCAGCTCACTAAAAACTCAAGGTCTGTGAACAAACACGTGAAATGAGGTTTCATGATAATCATGATTCCAATTCCCAGACCTGTCAGCACATGGATGAGCCTCTTGAATGAAAGGGAATCACTGCTCTCTCTGTGACTTTGGATTATTCCTTCTTTGTTACACCAAGGGACTTCTGGAATCTTTATTCTTTCTAGTCCACCATCAAATTCAAGTTTTCAGTTCACCAATGATCCTTGAAGATAGACTACGAACATCTCACAAGCAGATACCATAAATCTTCCTCTCATTGCTGATAATAAGATAATAATGTATGGAGTAAAAAAAAATACTCAGATCTTTCAGCAATTATTGATATTGGTTCTGAAATAACACTAATCCCTGGAGACCAAGCTGCCACTATGGTCTACTTGTCAGGGTTGGAGGCTTATAGGTTCTAGTGAGAAATGCAGTTTTAGCCAATGTCTACATCAGAGTATTTTTGGTAGGTTTATGTGTATATACTATGATTATTTTTCTAATTCCTGAGTATAGAATTCATATATACATATATAAACATATATAGTCACACTTTGCTTAACTTAAAATGTAATAAGTCACACATATTCTGAGAAATGCATTGTTAAGAAATTTTGTTGTTAAGTGAACATCATACAGTGCACTTACCTTATACAAACGTAGATGGTTATAGCCCACTGCACACCTAGGCTGTGTGCCATAGCCTATTGCTCCTAGGCTATGAACCTGTACAATGTAATACTGTACTGAGTACTGTAAGCAATTATAATGCCAGGGTAGGTATTTGTGTATCTAAAGATATCTAAACATAGAAAAAGTAGAGTAAAAACACACTATTATAATCTCATGGGACCACTGCCATATATGTGGTTCATTTTTGACAGAAATGATGTTATGTGGCACATGACTGTGTATGTACATGTGGAGATATATATATATATATCACATATATGTATGCACACACATACACAATT
>NW_022322780.1:0-6015 GCF_002776525.5 Piliocolobus tephrosceles
GGCACCTGTAATCCCAGCTACTTGGGAGGCTGAGGCAGGAGAATTGCCTGAACCCGGGAGGCGGAGGTTGCAGTGAGCCGAGATCGCTCCACTGCACTCCAGCCTGGCGACAGAGCGAAACTCTGTCTAAACAAATGAATAAACAAATAGAACAAAATGAAACGAAACAAAACAAAAGAAAAAACTTTCTCGTGATTCTTAGGCATATGAAGTCTGAGAACCATTGATTTAAATATGTTTCCCTGCTCCCTCTATGCCACGTAGTTCCCTTTCTATTTATTTTCTTGTCACATTTCTAAATATTAGAATTCTGGGGCAATGTTCTTGAAATTGATTACTGTTTTATTGGTAGTATTTAGTGTTCTATAGGTGTTTGAGTAGAACTGTTCACTGTCCTGGAATTCCTTTTCATATATTCAATACCAGAGATTTTTTGGTTTGTTTTAGTAAATACAAAATTATTTTTGGTTCCTCTCACCTGTATCTCCTTTCTCGTTGGCTGAAAATTGTACCTGTATTGTATGACCTTCTCATCTTAGTTGCTGATAGACTTTGCCGCTAATAGTATGTGTTATCAGTTGTACCAAATAAAAACTTTTGCCAGCCGGCTGCGGTGGCTCATGTCTGTAATCCCAGCATTTTGGGAGGCCGAAGTGGGCGAATCAGGAGGTCAAGCGATAGAGACCATCCTGACCAACATGGTGAAACCCTCTCTCTACTAAAAATACAAAAGTTAGCTGGGCGTGGTGGTGTTTGCCTGTAGTCCCAGCTACTTGGGAGGCTGAGGCAGGGCAATTGCTTGAACCCTGGAGGTGGAGGTTGCAGTGAGCTGAGATCTTGCCATTGCACGCCAGTCTGGCAACAGAGTGAGACTCTGTCTCAAAAAAAAAAAAAAAAAAAAAAAAAAAAAAAAAAAATTGCTGCATTGATCCAAATTTGGAAGAATATTTGTGATGTTAGCTATACATCAGTTTGCTGCTACACACATTTAAGAGCCAGTGGTTTATATTATGTGTCTAGTCATGTTGGTTTTTGTGGTAGGTAAGATGAGAACTAGAACCATGCCCCAACCTAAGAGCATTTTTTTTTCTGGGTTATCTATGGGTGAACTGGAACTTTTGTACTGGAAGATAAGCTTTTTGGATTTGAGAACATATCCTGCTTTGTTGGCAGAAGGATAGGGAGGGGATTGGTTTATTTTCTTTCATATTTAAGAATGAGTTGGCTAATTTGGTGGGATGTCAAATGAAAAAGAACTTACATATTGGCAGATTACAAAGGAACCCAGGAAAACTTTTAAGGCTAACAGATATGTTTATTTGATCTTGGTGTTTTCATGGATATGAACACTCATCCCATTGTACACTTTAATATGGATAGTATATTGCATATCAATTATGCTTAAATAAATCTATTTTAAAAGCTCCATGGGTTTTGTAGGCATGTCGATACAGTTTGCCCAACAGTATGGTTTGTGGATGTGGATCATTGGCTCTAACCATGGTGCTTAGTTGTCCCGACCCGCGGGACAGTCTAACGGGCCCTGGAAGGGGGAGTGGGAATGGAGGAGACAAGAAAACACGAGAAATGGAGACAAGACAAATAGCCTGATCAAGTCTCGTTTAATAATGGTGGTGCGATGCCTTATATAAGCTGGCAGGGGGAGAGGTTGGGCCAGGGCCGCGACGGGGGGCCGGGTCGTCTCAAATTACAATTGCGCATGCGCCTTGGGTTTGTAATTTTCCCGGGCGCGGGATCGCACCTGCGCTGTAGGCTGCATATCTTTCTGGGCGCGAAAAGGTGGGCGCGCGCGGGAAAGGTTTGGGCGCGCGGGAAAGGTTTGGGCGCGCCGGAAAGGTTTAGGCGCCCGCGGGAAAGGTTTTAGGCGCGCGCGGGAACAGGTTATAATGAAGAACCCTGAAATGTGCCATTTTGTCTCCGCTTTGCGGAGATCAAGCAACAGAGGTCGGCTAACTCCGGGCCTCATGGCTCCGGACACTTAGTAAATTTTCCTGTCTTCCCATCATCCACAGGACAGAAAGTATGGCAAGATATACTGGCTTTGTTAGTACTATCACTGTGATTTTTGAAGTGTTTCTGATAATCAGTGAAAAACGTACTACATGATATTTTGGCTAACATTCATCCTAGCTCTCTTCTTGTATGCTGAGAATGCAAAGCAGAAACAATATTCCTAGACTCCTTAGTAATATTATAGCATGAGACTTTGATTAAAAGAATGAACGTAGCAGACAGAGGTAGAGTGTGGGGGCACAGGTTGCTGCAGAGGTGACATGGTTCTGGAGCCAGCATATTAAGTGGTGACCTCCTAATGTGGAGATGGTTTCCTGATCCAGATGCTTCCTGTCACAGTAGTGGCAGTGTTCCAGTCACATCAGAATTAGTATGGTTTTGCAGTCAACAATAGTGCAAATAGACTCCTGATTTATTATCTTCCTGCATTGGCGATGGTTGCTTTTTCATTCACAGTAGTGGCAGAATGTTTCCGAGGCCTAGGAGTTGGTCCTGGGAGATTAGCCTGGAGCCAGTTCCTCCAGCTGTTCAAATTTATATAAGCACTGAATTCCCCATATAAAACACTTTCTGCTTAAACTAGTTAACGTGGATTCTGTTGTGTGCAATGGAGCCCTGAGTCATAAAGTAATTAGCAGAAGTGGTTGCAGGCAATAGAACATAAAAAATAAGACTTTATTGTACGTACAGGCTATTATGGCACTGAGTGAGCAATTACTTAAATTATCACTTCTGGTTATCTGAAATGCTATTGAAGGCAAGGATTTGGAAGAGAGAATGACTGTTGTGATAGACAAGCATAGAGGGCATGAGGAAGAAAAGGACTTTGGGGTGGGTTGGTTTTTTTTTTTTTTCCAAATTGCACTTGTGAACTAAAAGAAAGAAAGTGATAGGCTCAATATTTTAAATTCTTAGCTCTAGGAACTGTCTGAGAATCAAGGAATTTCTACAACTGTTCTTGAAAAAGCTCTCATCTTTTGTAGCCTCAAGACTAATTTAGATGGAAATCAGATGGAAAGCCTGATGCTGCAGTTTGTTGAATTATAAGGTAGGTTGAATTTACAGTTTTACCATTTGTTTTTCAAAAAATTGAAAACATTGCCTTGGAATGAGATAGACCTCATCATTGAAAGGGTTTCATTTAGGAGGATTTGAATATATATGCATACTCTGTACCCTTGAACCTTACCAAGTCTCTTTTGCCAGCTAAAGCATCTCCTCCTTTGCCTGATGATGTTGATTTTACCTTATTTGAAGGCCTATAACAGCTTGTCTGAGGCAGCTTCCTCTCAAAGTGATGACAATTCTCCTCTTGCAGTATCTTTACTAACTTTATTGTTACCACATCCATAGCCAGTCAGATTCCTGCATATCTCAGGCAACACTTGCAATGTCAAGACTTAGGGGGAAAGGCTTTTAAATAAAATGAGTTAAGTAATTTTTGCAAATATATTTATAACAGCAGAAAGCTAGAGATTATGTGTGGATTTTGATGTTGCTAGACCAAGGCTTTGTTAGGTCTAAATTTGTGATATGGACACAATTACCAGAGATGCGGGATTCAGTGTGTAGGCTGAGCATCTGAGAGTATTTATGTTTATTCTGTTAACTGATGAATCCTAGACTTAATGGCGGCTTAAGCTAAATGAAATTGAGATGCTGTACATTTTTGAGTATCATAAAAAGAAGAAATGCAAATCTTAGAATGGGTTTAACATATAATTAGTTTAATTGTCCTACAACTACGTCTCTCAAGAGTACTCACATCGGCAGGGTGCAGTGGCTCATGCCTGTAATCCCAGCACTTTGGGAAGCCGAGGCGGATAGATCTCCTGAGGTCAGGAGTTTGAGACCAGCCTGGCCAACCTGGTGAAATCCTGCCTCTGCTAAAAATACAAAATTAGCCAGGTGTGGTGGCACATGCCTGTGATTCCAACTAACTGGGAGGCTGAGGCAGGAGAATCACTTGAACCCCGGAGGTAGAGGTTGCAGTGAGCAGAGATCCGCTGCTGCACTCCATCCTGGGTGACAGGAGCGAAACGCTGTCTCAAAAACAAAGAACAACAACAACAAAATAAACAACAAATAAAACTCATTGATAAATGCATTGATGAAGGTAGTTTTTTTGATATGACTGTTTTCTATAGGCTAGAAATAAAGACAGACACGTTGCCATTCAAATGGTATCACAACTTTAATGGGGATGTAGAATTCTATGTGATGAAGGCCAACTCTGACAACAACCACATCAGAAAGCCTGAGCAGAGTTACCTCGATAGGCAGAAGGGTAAGGGTGGTTTGATAGTGTTGTGCTGAACTCTTATTAACCTCAATAGGGAAGGCACCAGGTTCAAGAGGCTGAAGAAAAGACCCAGAGCCAGCAAATGAGACATGGGGTTTCACTAGGGACTTACATTCAGGGGAGAGAGTCCAGTGGTGGTGAGCTGAACAGAACTACCTTACTTACAGAAATGATCGAGTGGTGGCATGCTGGACAAGATGTCCACCTTACATACAGTCCAGTGGCAGTGGACTGGTTAGACAAGTTATCTACCTTACATACAATCCAGCAGCAGCGAGCTGGACAAGATAATCACATGACCCAGTGATGACAGAATGGGTAGGAAAACTGCCACTGCTTGCAAACAGCATGTAGTTTGTATAGCATTTTCACTTAATACCACTTTCCTCTCTGATCTCCATCTGGCAACCTTCACTTAATCCAAAACTCAGGGCCTCGATCCCCTATAAGTCCTGTGTTGCAAGGGATGAGCTAGGGGCACAGATGTTTCTCACAGACAAGGAACAAATCTCTGGGCTGGCCATTTCCAGATTCCCAAGCTTGGAACACACATTCAGGGGCATCTTCCATACAGGGTCATTCTAAGGATATGCTTAAATTATTGCTATCAGGTGCATTTGCCCTACAGCTGACATACATGTTTAGTGTGGCTTATTGATCTTGGGGCCCTATGAATAAAATAGATGGGCAGCTCACTAAAAACTCAAGGTCTGTGAACAAACACGTGAAATGAGGTTTCATGATAATCATGATTCCAATTCCCAGACCTGTCAGCACATGGATGAGCCTCTTGAATGAAAGGGAATCACTGCTCTCTCTGTGACTTTGGATTATTCCTTCTTTGTTACACCAAGGGACTTCTGGAATCTTTATTCTTTCTAGTCCACCATCAAATTCAAGTTTTCAGTTCACCAATGATCCTTGAAGATAGACTACGAACATCTCACAAGCAGATACCATAAATCTTCCTCTCATTGCTGATAATAAGATAATAATGTATGGAGTAAAAAAAAATACTCAGATCTTTCAGCAATTATTGATATTGGTTCTGAAATAACACTAATCCCTGGAGACCAAGCTGCCACTATGGTCTACTTGTCAGGGTTGGAGGCTTATAGGTTCTAGTGAGAAATGCAGTTTTAGCCAATGTCTACATCAGAGTATTTTTGGTAGGTTTATGTGTATATACTATGATTATTTTTCTAATTCCTGAGTATAGAATTCATATATACATATATAAACATATATAGTCACACTTTGCTTAACTTAAAATGTAATAAGTCACACATATTCTGAGAAATGCATTGTTAAGAAATTTTGTTGTTAAGTGAACATCATACAGTGCACTTACCTTATACAAACGTAGATGGTTATAGCCCACTGCACACCTAGGCTGTGTGCCATAGCCTATTGCTCCTAGGCTATGAACCTGTACAATGTAATACTGTACTGAGTACTGTAAGCAATTATAATGCCAGGGTAGGTATTTGTGTATCTAAAGATATCTAAACATAGAAAAAGTAGAGTAAAAACACACTATTATAATCTCATGGGACCACTGCCATATATGTGGTTCATTTTTGACAGAAATGATGTTATGTGGCACATGACTGTGTATGTACATGTGGAGATATATATATATATATATCACATATATGTATGCACACACATACACAATT
>NW_022322781.1:0-6016 GCF_002776525.5 Piliocolobus tephrosceles
AATTGTGTATGTGTGTGCATACATATATGTGATATATATATATATATCTCCACATGTACATACACAGTCATGTGCCACATAACATCATTTCTGTCAAAAATGAACCACATATATGGCAGTGGTCCCATGAGATTATAATAGTGTGTTTTTACTCTACTTTTTCTATGTTTAGATATCTTTAGATACACAAATACCTACCCTGGCATTATAATTGCTTACAGTACTCAGTACAGTATTACATTGTACAGGTTCATAGCCTAGGAGCAATAGGCTATGGCACACAGCCTAGGTGTGCAGTGGGCTATAACCATCTACGTTTGTATAAGGTAAGTGCACTGTATGATGTTCACTTAACAACAAAATTTCTTAACAATGCATTTCTCAGAATATGTGTGACTTATTACATTTTAAGTTAAGCAAAGTGTGACTATATATGTTTATATATGTATATATGAATTCTATACTCAGGAATTAGAAAAATAATCATAGTATATACACATAAACCTACCAAAAATACTCTGATGTAGACATTGGCTAAAACTGCATTTCTCACTAGAACCTATAAGCCTCCAACCCTGACAAGTAGACCATAGTGGCAGCTTGGTCTCCAGGGATTAGTGTTATTTCAGAACCAATATCAATAATTGCTGAAAGATCTGAGTATTTTTTTTTACTCCATACATTATTATCTTATTATCAGCAATGAGAGGAAGATTTATGGTATCTGCTTGTGAGATGTTCGTAGTCTATCTTCAAGGATCATTGGTGAACTGAAAACTTGAATTTGATGGTGGACTAGAAAGAATAAAGATTCCAGAAGTCCCTTGGTGTAACAAAGAAGGAATAATCCAAAGTCACAGAGAGAGCAGTGATTCCCTTTCATTCAAGAGGCTCATCCATGTGCTGACAGGTCTGGGAATTGGAATCATGATTATCATGAAACCTCATTTCACGTGTTTGTTCACAGACCTTGAGTTTTTAGTGAGCTGCCCATCTATTTTATTCATAGGGCCCCAAGATCAATAAGCCACACTAAACATGTATGTCAGCTGTAGGGCAAATGCACCTGATAGCAATAATTTAAGCATATCCTTAGAATGACCCTGTATGGAAGATGCCCCTGAATGTGTGTTCCAAGCTTGGGAATCTGGAAATGGCCAGCCCAGAGATTTGTTCCTTGTCTGTGAGAAACATCTGTGCCCCTAGCTCATCCCTTGCAACACAGGACTTATAGGGGATCGAGGCCCTGAGTTTTGGATTAAGTGAAGGTTGCCAGATGGAGATCAGAGAGGAAAGTGGTATTAAGTGAAAATGCTATACAAACTACATGCTGTTTGCAAGCAGTGGCAGTTTTCCTACCCATTCTGTCATCACTGGGTCATGTGATTATCTTGTCCAGCTCGCTGCTGCTGGATTGTATGTAAGGTAGATAACTTGTCTAACCAGTCCACTGCCACTGGACTGTATGTAAGGTGGACATCTTGTCCAGCATGCCACCACTCGATCATTTCTGTAAGTAAGGTAGTTCTGTTCAGCTCACCACCACTGGACTCTCTCCCCTGAATGTAAGTCCCTAGTGAAACCCCATGTCTCATTTGCTGGCTCTGGGTCTTTTCTTCAGCCTCTTGAACCTGGTGCCTTCCCTATTGAGGTTAATAAGAGTTCAGCACAACACTATCAAACCACCCTTACCCTTCTGCCTATCGAGGTAACTCTGCTCAGGCTTTCTGATGTGGTTGTTGTCAGAGTTGGCCTTCATCACATAGAATTCTACATCCCCATTAAAGTTGTGATACCATTTGAATGGCAACGTGTCTGTCTTTATTTCTAGCCTATAGAAAACAGTCATATCAAAAAAACTACCTTCATCAATGCATTTATCAATGAGTTTTATTTGTTGTTTATTTTGTTGTTGTTGTTCTTTGTTTTTGAGACAGCGTTTCGCTCCTGTCACCCAGGATGGAGTGCAGCAGCGGATCTCTGCTCACTGCAACCTCTACCTCCGGGGTTCAAGTGATTCTCCTGCCTCAGCCTCCCAGTTAGTTGGAATCACAGGCATGTGCCACCACACCTGGCTAATTTTGTATTTTTAGCAGAGGCAGGATTTCACCAGGTTGGCCAGGCTGGTCTCAAACTCCTGACCTCAGGAGATCTATCCGCCTCGGCTTCCCAAAGTGCTGGGATTACAGGCATGAGCCACTGCACCCTGCCGATGTGAGTACTCTTGAGAGACGTAGTTGTAGGACAATTAAACTAATTATATGTTAAACCCATTCTAAGATTTGCATTTCTTCTTTTTATGATACTCAAAAATGTACAGCATCTCAATTTCATTTAGCTTAAGC
Source organism: Piliocolobus tephrosceles (assembly GCF_002776525.5). NCBI lineage: Eukaryota > Metazoa > Chordata > Mammalia > Primates > Cercopithecidae > Piliocolobus > Piliocolobus tephrosceles. The sequence continues at coordinate 2,346 of NW_022322781.1, forward strand.
CGCCATTAAGTCTAGGATTCATCAGTTAACAGAATAAACATAAATACTCTCAGATGCTCAGCCTACACACTGAATCCCGCATCTCTGGTAATTGTGTCCATATCACAAATTTAGACCTAACAAAGCCTTGGTCTAGCAACATCAAAATCCACACATAATCTCTAGCTTTCTGCTGTTATAAATATATTTGCAAAAATTACTTAACTCATTTTATTTAAAAGCCTTTCCCCCTAAGTCTTGACATTGCAAGTGTTGCCTGAGATATGCAGGAATCTGACTGGCTATGGATGTGGTAACAATAAAGTTAGTAAAGATACTGCAAGAGGAGAATTGTCATCACTTTGAGAGGAAGCTGCCTCAGACAAGCTGTTATAGGCCTTCAAATAAGGTAAAATCAACATCATCAGGCAAAGGAGGAGATGCTTTAGCTGGCAAAAGAGACTTGGTAAGGTTCAAGGGTACAGAGTATGCATATATATTCAAATCCTCCTAAATGAAACCCTTTCAATGATGAGGTCTATCTCATTCCAAGGCAATGTTTTCAATTTTTTGAAAAACAAATGGTAAAACTGTAAATTCAACCTACCTTATAATTCAACAAACTGCAGCATCAGGCTTTCCATCTGATTTCCATCTAAATTAGTCTTGAGGCTACAAAAGATGAGAGCTTTTTCAAGAACAGTTGTAGAAATTCCTTGATTCTCAGACAGTTCCTAGAGCTAAGAATTTAAAATATTGAGCCTATCACTTTCTTTCTTTTAGTTCACAAGTGCAATTTGGAAAAAAAAAAAAAACCAACCCACCCCAAAGTCCTTTTCTTCCTCATGCCCTCTATGCTTGTCTATCACAACAGTCATTCTCTCTTCCAAATCCTTGCCTTCAATAGCATTTCAGATAACCAGAAGTGATAATTTAAGTAATTGCTCACTCAGTGCCATAATAGCCTGTACGTACAATAAAGTCTTATTTTTTATGTTCTATTGCCTGCAACCACTTCTGCTAATTACTTTATGACTCAGGGCTCCATTGCACACAACAGAATCCACGTTAACTAGTTTAAGCAGAAAGTGTTTTATATGGGGAATTCAGTGCTTATATAAATTTGAACAGCTGGAGGAACTGGCTCCAGGCTAATCTCCCAGGACCAACTCCTAGGCCTCGGAAACATTCTGCCACTACTGTGAATGAAAAAGCAACCATCGCCAATGCAGGAAGATAATAAATCAGGAGTCTATTTGCACTATTGTTGACTGCAAAACCATACTAATTCTGATGTGACTGGAACACTGCCACTACTGTGACAGGAAGCATCTGGATCAGGAAACCATCTCCACATTAGGAGGTCACCACTTAATATGCTGGCTCCAGAACCATGTCACCTCTGCAGCAACCTGTGCCCCCACACTCTACCTCTGTCTGCTACGTTCATTCTTTTAATCAAAGTCTCATGCTATAATATTACTAAGGAGTCTAGGAATATTGTTTCTGCTTTGCATTCTCAGCATACAAGAAGAGAGCTAGGATGAATGTTAGCCAAAATATCATGTAGTACGTTTTTCACTGATTATCAGAAACACTTCAAAAATCACAGTGATAGTACTAACAAAGCCAGTATATCTTGCCATACTTTCTGTCCTGTGGATGATGGGAAGACAGGAAAATTTACTAAGTGTCCGGAGCCATGAGGCCCGGAGTTAGCCGACCTCTGTTGCTTGATCTCCGCAAAGCGGAGACAAAATGGCACATTTCAGGGTTCTTCATTATAACCTGTTCCCGCGCGCGCCTAAAACCTTTCCCGCGGGCGCCTAAACCTTTCCGGCGCGCCCAAACCTTTCCCGCGCGCCCAAACCTTTCCCGCGCGCGCCCACCTTTTCGCGCCCAGAAAGATATGCAGCCTACAGCGCAGGTGCGATCCCGCGCCCGGGAAAATTACAAACCCAAGGCGCATGCGCAATTGTAATTTGAGACGACCCGGCCCCCCGTCGCGGCCCTGGCCCAACCTCTCCCCCTGCCAGCTTATATAAGGCATCGCACCACCATTATTAAACGAGACTTGATCAGGCTATTTGTCTTGTCTCCATTTCTCGTGTTTTCTTGTCTCCTCCATTCCCACTCCCCCTTCCAGGGCCCGTTAGACTGTCCCGCGGGTCGGGACAACTAAGCACCATGGTTAGAGCCAATGATCCACATCCACAAACCATACTGTTGGGCAAACTGTATCGACATGCCTACAAAACCCATGGAGCTTTTAAAATAGATTTATTTAAGCATAATTGATATGCAATATACTATCCATATTAAAGTGTACAATGGGATGAGTGTTCATATCCATGAAAACACCAAGATCAAATAAACATATCTGTTAGCCTTAAAAGTTTTCCTGGGTTCCTTTGTAATCTGCCAATATGTAAGTTCTTTTTCATTTGACATCCCACCAAATTAGCCAACTCATTCTTAAATATGAAAGAAAATAAACCAATCCCCTCCCTATCCTTCTGCCAACAAAGCAGGATATGTTCTCAAATCCAAAAAGCTTATCTTCCAGTACAAAAGTTCCAGTTCACCCATAGATAACCCAGAAAAAAAAATGCTCTTAGGTTGGGGCATGGTTCTAGTTCTCATCTTACCTACCACAAAAACCAACATGACTAGACACATAATATAAACCACTGGCTCTTAAATGTGTGTAGCAGCAAACTGATGTATAGCTAACATCACAAATATTCTTCCAAATTTGGATCAATGCAGCAATTTTTTTTTTTTTTTTTTTTTTTTTTTTTTTTTTTTTTTGAGACAGAGTCTCACTCTGTTGCCAGACTGGCGTGCAATGGCAAGATCTCAGCTCACTGCAACCTCCACCTCCAGGGTTCAAGCAATTGCCCTGCCTCAGCCTCCCAAGTAGCTGGGACTACAGGCAAACACCACCACGCCCAGCTAACTTTTGTATTTTTAGTAGAGAGAGGGTTTCACCATGTTGGTCAGGATGGTCTCTATCGCTTGACCTCCTGATTCGCCCACTTCGGCCTCCCAAAATGCTGGGATTACAGACATGAGCCACCGCAGCCGGCTGGCAAAAGTTTTTATTTGGTACAACTGATAACACATACTATTAGCGGCAAAGTCTATCAGCAACTAAGATGAGAAGGTCATACAATACAGGTACAATTTTCAGCCAACGAGAAAGGAGATACAGGTGAGAGGAACCAAAAATAATTTTGTATTTACTAAAACAAACCAAAAAATCTCTGGTATTGAATATATGAAAAGGAATTCCAGGACAGTGAACAGTTCTACTCAAACACCTATAGAACACTAAATACTACCAATAAAACAGTAATCAATTTCAAGAACATTGCCCCAGAATTCTAATATTTAGAAATGTGACAAGAAAATAAATAGAAAGGGAACTACGTGGCATAGAGGGAGCAGGGAAACATATTTAAATCAATGGTTCTCAGACTTCATATGCCTAAGAATCACGAGAAAGTTTTTTCTTTTGTTTTGTTTCGTTTCATTTTGTTCTATTTGTTTATTCATTTGTTTAGACAGAGTTTCGCTCTGTCGCCAGGCTGGAGTGCAGTGGAGCGATCTCGGCTCACTGCAACCTCCGCCTCCCGGGTTCAGGCAATTCTCCTGCCTCAGCCTCCCAAGTAGCTGGGATTACAGGTGCC
>NW_022322782.1:0-6015 GCF_002776525.5 Piliocolobus tephrosceles
AATTGTGTATGTGTGTGCATACATATATGTGATATATATATATATATATCTCCACATGTACATACACAGTCATGTGCCACATAACATCATTTCTGTCAAAAATGAACCACATATATGGCAGTGGTCCCATGAGATTATAATAGTGTGTTTTTACTCTACTTTTTCTATGTTTAGATATCTTTAGATACACAAATACCTACCCTGGCATTATAATTGCTTACAGTACTCAGTACAGTATTACATTGTACAGGTTCATAGCCTAGGAGCAATAGGCTATGGCACACAGCCTAGGTGTGCAGTGGGCTATAACCATCTACGTTTGTATAAGGTAAGTGCACTGTATGATGTTCACTTAACAACAAAATTTCTTAACAATGCATTTCTCAGAATATGTGTGACTTATTACATTTTAAGTTAAGCAAAGTGTGACTATATATGTTTATATATGTATATATGAATTCTATACTCAGGAATTAGAAAAATAATCATAGTATATACACATAAACCTACCAAAAATACTCTGATGTAGACATTGGCTAAAACTGCATTTCTCACTAGAACCTATAAGCCTCCAACCCTGACAAGTAGACCATAGTGGCAGCTTGGTCTCCAGGGATTAGTGTTATTTCAGAACCAATATCAATAATTGCTGAAAGATCTGAGTATTTTTTTTTACTCCATACATTATTATCTTATTATCAGCAATGAGAGGAAGATTTATGGTATCTGCTTGTGAGATGTTCGTAGTCTATCTTCAAGGATCATTGGTGAACTGAAAACTTGAATTTGATGGTGGACTAGAAAGAATAAAGATTCCAGAAGTCCCTTGGTGTAACAAAGAAGGAATAATCCAAAGTCACAGAGAGAGCAGTGATTCCCTTTCATTCAAGAGGCTCATCCATGTGCTGACAGGTCTGGGAATTGGAATCATGATTATCATGAAACCTCATTTCACGTGTTTGTTCACAGACCTTGAGTTTTTAGTGAGCTGCCCATCTATTTTATTCATAGGGCCCCAAGATCAATAAGCCACACTAAACATGTATGTCAGCTGTAGGGCAAATGCACCTGATAGCAATAATTTAAGCATATCCTTAGAATGACCCTGTATGGAAGATGCCCCTGAATGTGTGTTCCAAGCTTGGGAATCTGGAAATGGCCAGCCCAGAGATTTGTTCCTTGTCTGTGAGAAACATCTGTGCCCCTAGCTCATCCCTTGCAACACAGGACTTATAGGGGATCGAGGCCCTGAGTTTTGGATTAAGTGAAGGTTGCCAGATGGAGATCAGAGAGGAAAGTGGTATTAAGTGAAAATGCTATACAAACTACATGCTGTTTGCAAGCAGTGGCAGTTTTCCTACCCATTCTGTCATCACTGGGTCATGTGATTATCTTGTCCAGCTCGCTGCTGCTGGATTGTATGTAAGGTAGATAACTTGTCTAACCAGTCCACTGCCACTGGACTGTATGTAAGGTGGACATCTTGTCCAGCATGCCACCACTCGATCATTTCTGTAAGTAAGGTAGTTCTGTTCAGCTCACCACCACTGGACTCTCTCCCCTGAATGTAAGTCCCTAGTGAAACCCCATGTCTCATTTGCTGGCTCTGGGTCTTTTCTTCAGCCTCTTGAACCTGGTGCCTTCCCTATTGAGGTTAATAAGAGTTCAGCACAACACTATCAAACCACCCTTACCCTTCTGCCTATCGAGGTAACTCTGCTCAGGCTTTCTGATGTGGTTGTTGTCAGAGTTGGCCTTCATCACATAGAATTCTACATCCCCATTAAAGTTGTGATACCATTTGAATGGCAACGTGTCTGTCTTTATTTCTAGCCTATAGAAAACAGTCATATCAAAAAAACTACCTTCATCAATGCATTTATCAATGAGTTTTATTTGTTGTTTATTTTGTTGTTGTTGTTCTTTGTTTTTGAGACAGCGTTTCGCTCCTGTCACCCAGGATGGAGTGCAGCAGCGGATCTCTGCTCACTGCAACCTCTACCTCCGGGGTTCAAGTGATTCTCCTGCCTCAGCCTCCCAGTTAGTTGGAATCACAGGCATGTGCCACCACACCTGGCTAATTTTGTATTTTTAGCAGAGGCAGGATTTCACCAGGTTGGCCAGGCTGGTCTCAAACTCCTGACCTCAGGAGATCTATCCGCCTCGGCTTCCCAAAGTGCTGGGATTACAGGCATGAGCCACTGCACCCTGCCGATGTGAGTACTCTTGAGAGACGTAGTTGTAGGACAATTAAACTAATTATATGTTAAACCCATTCTAAGATTTGCATTTCTTCTTTTTATGATACTCAAAAATGTACAGCATCTCAATTTCATTTAGCTTAAGCCGCCATTAAGTCTAGGATTCATCAGTTAACAGAATAAACATAAATACTCTCAGATGCTCAGCCTACACACTGAATCCCGCATCTCTGGTAATTGTGTCCATATCACAAATTTAGACCTAACAAAGCCTTGGTCTAGCAACATCAAAATCCACACATAATCTCTAGCTTTCTGCTGTTATAAATATATTTGCAAAAATTACTTAACTCATTTTATTTAAAAGCCTTTCCCCCTAAGTCTTGACATTGCAAGTGTTGCCTGAGATATGCAGGAATCTGACTGGCTATGGATGTGGTAACAATAAAGTTAGTAAAGATACTGCAAGAGGAGAATTGTCATCACTTTGAGAGGAAGCTGCCTCAGACAAGCTGTTATAGGCCTTCAAATAAGGTAAAATCAACATCATCAGGCAAAGGAGGAGATGCTTTAGCTGGCAAAAGAGACTTGGTAAGGTTCAAGGGTACAGAGTATGCATATATATTCAAATCCTCCTAAATGAAACCCTTTCAATGATGAGGTCTATCTCATTCCAAGGCAATGTTTTCAATTTTTTGAAAAACAAATGGTAAAACTGTAAATTCAACCTACCTTATAATTCAACAAACTGCAGCATCAGGCTTTCCATCTGATTTCCATCTAAATTAGTCTTGAGGCTACAAAAGATGAGAGCTTTTTCAAGAACAGTTGTAGAAATTCCTTGATTCTCAGACAGTTCCTAGAGCTAAGAATTTAAAATATTGAGCCTATCACTTTCTTTCTTTTAGTTCACAAGTGCAATTTGGAAAAAAAAAAAAAACCAACCCACCCCAAAGTCCTTTTCTTCCTCATGCCCTCTATGCTTGTCTATCACAACAGTCATTCTCTCTTCCAAATCCTTGCCTTCAATAGCATTTCAGATAACCAGAAGTGATAATTTAAGTAATTGCTCACTCAGTGCCATAATAGCCTGTACGTACAATAAAGTCTTATTTTTTATGTTCTATTGCCTGCAACCACTTCTGCTAATTACTTTATGACTCAGGGCTCCATTGCACACAACAGAATCCACGTTAACTAGTTTAAGCAGAAAGTGTTTTATATGGGGAATTCAGTGCTTATATAAATTTGAACAGCTGGAGGAACTGGCTCCAGGCTAATCTCCCAGGACCAACTCCTAGGCCTCGGAAACATTCTGCCACTACTGTGAATGAAAAAGCAACCATCGCCAATGCAGGAAGATAATAAATCAGGAGTCTATTTGCACTATTGTTGACTGCAAAACCATACTAATTCTGATGTGACTGGAACACTGCCACTACTGTGACAGGAAGCATCTGGATCAGGAAACCATCTCCACATTAGGAGGTCACCACTTAATATGCTGGCTCCAGAACCATGTCACCTCTGCAGCAACCTGTGCCCCCACACTCTACCTCTGTCTGCTACGTTCATTCTTTTAATCAAAGTCTCATGCTATAATATTACTAAGGAGTCTAGGAATATTGTTTCTGCTTTGCATTCTCAGCATACAAGAAGAGAGCTAGGATGAATGTTAGCCAAAATATCATGTAGTACGTTTTTCACTGATTATCAGAAACACTTCAAAAATCACAGTGATAGTACTAACAAAGCCAGTATATCTTGCCATACTTTCTGTCCTGTGGATGATGGGAAGACAGGAAAATTTACTAAGTGTCCGGAGCCATGAGGCCCGGAGTTAGCCGACCTCTGTTGCTTGATCTCCGCAAAGCGGAGACAAAATGGCACATTTCAGGGTTCTTCATTATAACCTGTTCCCGCGCGCGCCTAAAACCTTTCCCGCGGGCGCCTAAACCTTTCCGGCGCGCCCAAACCTTTCCCGCGCGCCCAAACCTTTCCCGCGCGCGCCCACCTTTTCGCGCCCAGAAAGATATGCAGCCTACAGCGCAGGTGCGATCCCGCGCCCGGGAAAATTACAAACCCAAGGCGCATGCGCAATTGTAATTTGAGACGACCCGGCCCCCCGTCGCGGCCCTGGCCCAACCTCTCCCCCTGCCAGCTTATATAAGGCATCGCACCACCATTATTAAACGAGACTTGATCAGGCTATTTGTCTTGTCTCCATTTCTCGTGTTTTCTTGTCTCCTCCATTCCCACTCCCCCTTCCAGGGCCCGTTAGACTGTCCCGCGGGTCGGGACAACTAAGCACCATGGTTAGAGCCAATGATCCACATCCACAAACCATACTGTTGGGCAAACTGTATCGACATGCCTACAAAACCCATGGAGCTTTTAAAATAGATTTATTTAAGCATAATTGATATGCAATATACTATCCATATTAAAGTGTACAATGGGATGAGTGTTCATATCCATGAAAACACCAAGATCAAATAAACATATCTGTTAGCCTTAAAAGTTTTCCTGGGTTCCTTTGTAATCTGCCAATATGTAAGTTCTTTTTCATTTGACATCCCACCAAATTAGCCAACTCATTCTTAAATATGAAAGAAAATAAACCAATCCCCTCCCTATCCTTCTGCCAACAAAGCAGGATATGTTCTCAAATCCAAAAAGCTTATCTTCCAGTACAAAAGTTCCAGTTCACCCATAGATAACCCAGAAAAAAAAATGCTCTTAGGTTGGGGCATGGTTCTAGTTCTCATCTTACCTACCACAAAAACCAACATGACTAGACACATAATATAAACCACTGGCTCTTAAATGTGTGTAGCAGCAAACTGATGTATAGCTAACATCACAAATATTCTTCCAAATTTGGATCAATGCAGCAATTTTTTTTTTTTTTTTTTTTTTTTTTTTTTTTTTTTGAGACAGAGTCTCACTCTGTTGCCAGACTGGCGTGCAATGGCAAGATCTCAGCTCACTGCAACCTCCACCTCCAGGGTTCAAGCAATTGCCCTGCCTCAGCCTCCCAAGTAGCTGGGACTACAGGCAAACACCACCACGCCCAGCTAACTTTTGTATTTTTAGTAGAGAGAGGGTTTCACCATGTTGGTCAGGATGGTCTCTATCGCTTGACCTCCTGATTCGCCCACTTCGGCCTCCCAAAATGCTGGGATTACAGACATGAGCCACCGCAGCCGGCTGGCAAAAGTTTTTATTTGGTACAACTGATAACACATACTATTAGCGGCAAAGTCTATCAGCAACTAAGATGAGAAGGTCATACAATACAGGTACAATTTTCAGCCAACGAGAAAGGAGATACAGGTGAGAGGAACCAAAAATAATTTTGTATTTACTAAAACAAACCAAAAAATCTCTGGTATTGAATATATGAAAAGGAATTCCAGGACAGTGAACAGTTCTACTCAAACACCTATAGAACACTAAATACTACCAATAAAACAGTAATCAATTTCAAGAACATTGCCCCAGAATTCTAATATTTAGAAATGTGACAAGAAAATAAATAGAAAGGGAACTACGTGGCATAGAGGGAGCAGGGAAACATATTTAAATCAATGGTTCTCAGACTTCATATGCCTAAGAATCACGAGAAAGTTTTTTCTTTTGTTTTGTTTCGTTTCATTTTGTTCTATTTGTTTATTCATTTGTTTAGACAGAGTTTCGCTCTGTCGCCAGGCTGGAGTGCAGTGGAGCGATCTCGGCTCACTGCAACCTCCGCCTCCCGGGTTCAGGCAATTCTCCTGCCTCAGCCTCCCAAGTAGCTGGGATTACAGGTGCC
>NW_022322783.1:0-8188 GCF_002776525.5 Piliocolobus tephrosceles
CTTATTTTTACTTATGCTACCTCGCCCATCTGAATTTCCATCTCTTATTTCTAATTATTTTTCAAGGCATAACAAAATAGCATGGAGAGGCTAATTTTTCCAGATATGAATATATTTAAGATTGGGTAGAACTAAATTAATGGGTCAGAAGAGAGTGGTGAATAACAGATTTAAATACACAGAAAATTTGGTCAATGAAAAAGTGTTTGGTTGCTCTGCAGCTCAAACCCCTTGAGGAAGGGGGAGCACGCAGATGGGCAGGTGCAGAGGCAAGCACTCCTGCTCCGCGGTAGTGTCTAGGGGTGGGTGTCTGCAACTTCCGTGTTACAAAGCTCTTTCAGCTTTGCCGTCTGCAGACAGCTTCAGTGTTAATCAGCTCAACTGACCCTCTGCCTTATCGCAAGGGCAGACGGCCAGTGTGACAGCCTTCTGTATCCTGAGCTGTTGCCCAGTGTCCCGCAAGAATTGGATTATACGTGGGCTGGAAGAATGAGTGCAAGTTTTTATTGAGTGGTGGAGGTGGCTCTCAGTGAGATGGATGGGGATTGAATGAGAACGCCATGTTCCCCTGGAGTCGGGCCGCCTAGCAGCCTGACTCTTCTCCAACTGCCCCGGCCGAACTCCCCTCCGCATCCAGACGTCTCTCTTCTCTCTTTCTCTGCCGCATCATTCCACCGTCGCTGGTGTGGTGGTCTGCTCTGGAGCTTGGAGTTCGGGGTTTATATGGGGGGCAAAATAGGGGGTGTGGTGGGCCAAAAGGCAACTTTTTGGGCACGAAAACAGAAATGCCTGTTTTCATTTAGGGCTGCGAGTATTCAGGCTTGAGGGTGAGGGGCCTTTGACGGGGAACTACCCTCTTCTACCCAGTATATCCCTGTCTCTTGTCCCTATCGTTACCTGATTAAGGAATTTTGAAAACAGGTCTAAGTAGGCTTAGTTCAGCTCCTTCAGGTTTCCTCTCATTTGTAGACTGTCCTCAGATGGACAAGTTCTATTCTGCCCTGTCACCCTGGGGAGGCTTGCAGTTGTGCAGATCTACTAGAGCTGAGTGCTAAGTTTACCTAAGGGAATATGATAATAGTAATAGGCTAAATTGCATCCTATAATGTAATCTTATCTTCAATAAAACTGATTTTTAAAATCTACATCTTTTGGTAACAGCATTTACTTATCAGTTGGCTTTGAACTTGGAATAGAAAAGGAACATGATTACATTACTCTAAAACCTCAGTCTCAAACTCAAAAAGCCATTAAAAAAGAAAACAATAAATAAAACTTGTATCAAGGCTCAAGACTTCTCTCATCATTGAAAGTCATGGTAAAATCTTTTACTTTTCATCTCCCAACCTTTATACTGATATTCCTTGTTTGGCACTTACTTATTGCCATGTGTATTTACAGATTTAGATGTATGATGTAGTCTCCTTTAGAGTGTGAACTTTTTGAAGGAAGACAATCTTTTAGTCATCTTTGAACACCTAAAGTACTTTCCAGGGTAAATGCTCAGCACGTGTTAAGTGGTATCAGCTGGGCTGAACAGCTCTCTAATGATTACTACAAACCAGTTCCTGATATGGTGACTTATCTTAAATAATAATGTTAATGAATTTGTTTTGTACTTTACAGTTTTCACACTGTACATCAAATGACATGACTTACCTTATTTAATCTTTAAAGAATCCCAGGAGACAAGCAGAACAAATATTTCTATCTTAGATGTGACTAAAAGATCTCAGAGAGGTGAGTTGCTTGCTCAGGATCATGGTGCTTATAAATAACAAAATCCAGAACTTCTAATTCCTAGGAGTTAACTCTTTTATTTTTCCACAACTGTTTCTTGCACGAAGGTGAGACACTCAAGTGACCTTCCAGAAATGTAAATAATCCAACAGCATTAGAAAATATGTGACATTTCCAAGGCACTAGTTGAAATTTGATGTGAAATTCCATCTGACATGTTCGTAAAGCTTTAATTATTTAATCAGTTTAATACCAGAATATTTAAAGCAGCAACAAAAATCACTGGGCATAACCAATTTCATCCATAAATCAGACATTTTGCACCTCAATTTTTTACTCTCATTTCTGTTTTGTGAACTAACTGGCAACACTTGATGGAAATTGAAGATGTAGACAGACTATAACAGGTGGAGCAATCACATCTTCACAAGGAAATTAATTTATATACACACACACAAATACACACGCATATTCATAGCCTCTGATCCTGCCAAGGAAAGAGCCGCAACAGTGCGGTTAGCTGCAATTATGGTTAAGTGTCATAAAACAATTTTGGCATATCATGGTGCCCTTAGGAATCACAGTGATCTCTCAGTTCTTGGTCTTCCAAGCACGTTTCAATCTCATATGAATTCATCCTTGCAAGTTTTCTTTTTGCTGTTTTGTTTGTCAGAAAAGTAATTTAACTACATCCTGCAACTTGTTTTGCGAAAGCAACTATCTTGCAAGCTGGACTAGAACAAAGTATGTCAGTATGATTTATAGAAATTGCTGTGACTCTGCTGCAGTGAACAGACAGCTCCATATATGACAGTGCATATGTTCAAATGCCTTTTCACAAGAATGGTTTCACTCATATTTCCTGATTTTTTTTTTAATGCTTCTGTGATTACATGGTTATCATTGAATGTTTGAGTAGAAGCAGTCTTTGATTACCTTGTGCCTTCTTTGTGGCAAATTCTAACATTTTTTTTTTTTTCTGGCTTGAAAATTGCAAAACGAACAGAGTTCTTTGAGTTTAGATTAGACTATAGACCTGACTGCAAGGAGTCCTATAACTCTTATTTTCTCCAAACTGTAATTTGGAGTTCACTAGGTACCTTATGTAAGGTAAGGTGTGTGATGTGTACTAGGTAAGAAAACTCAGAATTGGTTGTAAGTCCTCATACTTCATTCTTTCATATACAAAGACTGAGAGAAAAAGGAATAATTTATTATTATGAAATGCTCTATTCAATTCTTTAGTCAATATGAATTAGGAATAAAGCACTGTACATGAGCCATCTGGTATTGTTTAATTATGAAGCCAATATAGTTTCAAATAGAAAATGGTATATGTTTTTAAAAATTTCACTAGTTTTTCTATTTTTAAAAATCTAAGTCACCCAGCTTGGCATTTGCATGTTGTTTCAAAGCAAGATTTGAGTTGTGTTGTATATTTACAGAAAAGAACACTCATTCTTTTTTATTTCAGAATAAAAATGGCTAAATAATACATGTTTATTGTAAACAACTAAATAAAACCAAACTACACAAAAATTTAAAGAAGGTAAATAGCATGTGAAGTCCTATGAAAGAGAGCAATTGCTACTCTTTTGGTATATATCTTATCCAACATCCCAAACACAAGCATGTTTACTAAAATTGGGTGAAAACAAATATGTAATCATTTTTCATTCATTAAAATATTGTGTTCATTATTCCATATCAATAAATATAGCTTTATATTGTAATTATTCATGGTTGCAAAGCATTCCAGTGTATGGATACTCCATAAATACTTTAATTCTTCATTAATGGATTTTAAATTATTTCCAGTTTTGAGCCTTTATAAATAATATAGGTTCAAATGCACAACATATATGTACCACTAATTAATGCAATAAATTTTTAATGGGTGATTTCCATGTGCCAGACATTATCCTAGGTGCTGGTGAGATGGCAGTGAATAAGACATTTAGGACCTTGGCTTTTATGGATTTTAAATACCAGAAGGGAAGTAGAACAAATAAGTAATCAAGATAATTACAAAGAGTATTGTGTGGTTGAAGAATATAAGATAGGCAAATATAACAGTAATTGAGTGACAGGGAGAGGTACATCAACTAGTGTGGTCAAAAAAGGCCTTCCTAAGGAAAAGGGATTTTAGCAGAAACCTGAACAGAAGGAGCTGGTAAGAGAGAATTTTCTAGGCAATTGTCCCAGCACTGATTTGGGATGACCTGGGAATGTTTCAAGAACAAAAGTATGGATAGTGAGTCTTAAATAGGTTGAGTAATAGAGAGAGTGTTAGAAAAATAGGAAGAAAAAAGATTGCAGAAGTAGGAGGAGGTTGATCTTTTCGTGCCTCATAGGCTGTGATTAGGGTGAGTTTATTCTGAGTGGAAATTTTTTCAAAGTTCTAAATGCTATTTGAGGAATCTAAGTGTCCTGGAGGTGCTGATTTTAGGTGAAGAAACAAGGGAAACAGTCATTTATTTATCTGTCTTTCATCAAATATTTATGAAGCAATTATCTCATGCCAACCATATTTTATGTCCCCAAGTGTAGGGAATGCTAGGATTCGGTAATTCCCCAAACAGAAGTCCTTGCCCTTTTCAAGCTGACATTCTAGCATCACGTAATAGAATGTTTGGTAGCAATGCATATGAAAATTAAAGCAGGGTAGAGGGATGCGTGCACATGCTGTTATTGGTGATGGAAGGCCTGTTAAGAGATGACACTTAACTGACATTTACAAGCAGTGAACAAGTGAGCCAAGCCAATATCTGGGTGATGATTGTTCTGGGCAGAGGAAATGGCAGGATCAGCATCTACACTGTTTTCTTTTTCTTTTTTTTTTGAGACAGAGTCTCGTTCTGTCGCCCAGGCTGGAGTGCAGTGGTGCTATCTCGGCTCACTGCAACCTTAAGTGATGGTTCTAAAAAATCCAGGAATATAGAATGTGAAGAGAGTGATAGAAGATGAAGACAGAGAGGTAGCTAGGATCCTTGAAGGGCATGGTGAGGATTTTAGTTTTGCTTCTACATATAATGGGAAGGGATGAGAAGCTTTTGAGCAGAAGAGCGACATTATCTCATGTGTTTTAGGAAGATCACCTTAGCTGCTGTGTGAAGGAGCAAGTGTTCAAAGTACAAGGACAGTTAGGAGGCCATAATAATAGTTCAAGCAAGAGATGATGGTGGCTTTGATCTGGTGATAGTAACAGAAGTGGTGAAACATTGTCAGGTTCCAAGTATACTTAAAAGGAAGAGCTAGCAGGATTTGCTGATGGATTGGATATGGAGTCTTAGAGAGAAAGGAGTCAAGTAAGATTCCAATAGTTGGACCTTATATACCCAGTGAATGGTGGTGCTAGTTTTAGAGTTGGGGAAGACCATGGAAGAAAATGGGAGGTGGAAAATAAGAAATTCGTTTTGAATATTAAGCAGCAAATGCCTATTAGATTTTTCTGTGAAGATGTTGAGTTGGCTGTTGAATATACAAGCCTGGAATTCAGGGTCTGGTCTGGAGATGGAAATTTGGAAATACTGACATTTGGATGGTAATAAAAGCTGTAGAAATAGATAAACCAGATAGGGAGTGAGTTTAGCCGGGAAAAGAGAAGATCATTGAGAAAGGAGCCTGTGATTTGGAGATCAGATGGGGAAAGGCAAGAGGTAGGAGAAAGGTGAGAAAGGTGTGGCACCTCAAAACTAAATTGAGTATTTGAGAAAAAGGGCACGATCAATGTGTCAAATAGTGCTGGAGAGTCGTATAGGAAGAGGACTGAGAATTGACTGCTGGATTTCATAATGTAAAGTTCACAATGTTCATGCAAAATGTTTTGGTAGGAGGTGTCAATGAAAGTCTGACGGGAGAGAGTTTGGGAAAGAAAAGTGAGAAAATGACAAGAGGATGTAGGCAATGAATTTTTTTATTTTTTTTTTTCTGTAAAAGGGATGAGAGGGATGGGATGAAAGCTAGAATGGAATACAATGGAATACAGAATCAAGAAAGGTTTGTTGTTAAACCAGCACTTGTACCCCGTGAATCTAAAATAAAATTGAAATTATATGTATATATATAATATATATGTTTCATACATTCATATGTGTATATATTATGTTTATCTTTCATACATACTTGTGTATGTAGAAGAGTAGGCTCATTTGTTGCGATGTGTGTGTAATTGCCTCTTTGTATCTTTCAGTAATTCTCACCTTTTTATTGATTTATGAGTATTATTTGTATATTAGAAACAATAATTGTTTACCAAATATGTTGTAACTTTTCATTTAGGTTGCCATTTATTATTCAGTCTTATTTCTGATATTACTTTTTAAATACAGTCTTAAATTTATATACAGTATAGACTATTCATCTTTTTCTGTTTCAATTCTTGCTTTGGTGTTTTTTTTGTTTTTTTTGTTTTTTTTTTTTGAGACGGAGTCTCGCGGTGTAGCCCAGGCTGGAGTGCAGTGGCGCGATCTCGGCTCACTGCAAGCTCCGCCTCCCGGGTTCACGCCATTCTCCCGCCTCAGCCTCCGAGTAGCTGGGACTACAGGCGCCCGCCACCACGCCCGGGTAGTTTTTTGTATTTTTAGTAGAGACGGGGTTTCACCATGTTAACCAGGATGGTCTTGATCTCCTGACCTCGTGATCCACCCGCCTTGGCCTCCCAAAGTGCTGGGATTACAGGCTTGAGCCACCGCGCCTGGCCAACTTCGGTGTTTATGTAATGCAGATGTCAGGTTTTCTTTCAGAATTAAATAAGAGTTGCATAATCCTCTGTTCTATTTTGTTGGAAGCCTTTCCTAAGATATCTACAAATTCCTGATGGCTTATATCTTACAGCATTTTCTGACTTCATGAACATCTGATTTTCTATTTACTTAGTTATGATTCCATGCCAACTTATTCACAATTCCTTGAATTTCTCAAAAGCCATTCACACAAGAGATTGAGACTTATTTATTCTTACAAACGGCCAATCAATGTGCCAAGTGCTGAATACCCTTCTTCTGCCTTAAATGCCATTTTAATGTATTCAGAACTTCTATATAAACTTGGGTCTGATTCTAGGCTCTTTAATTAATTCTGTTTGATCTGTCAGTCTACAATATGGTTTTAATTACAGTAACTTTATATTTATTCATTTATTTAATGTATTTATTGACTACGTAACGTGTACCAATCACTAGCAAATGCTAGGAACACAGTGGTCAACCAGGCAAATATGGGTTTCTCTTTTTATGAAGCTTAAATTCTAGTGGAAAGTTACTAATAATTAACCATAGAATACATTGAACAAAAACAAAAACAACAATAATTGTCAAGAAACACATACTTAGAGTACAGTGATAGTAATTCAATGATCTACTTTATTGAGGAAGATCAGGGAAGACTTCTGATACTTTATTTAACATTAGACCTCACAACAGAAGGATGGGAATGACCCAGCCACATGAATTCTTTCAACTAGGCGGTGATGAAGCTAAGGCAATGGCAGAATTTCAGTAATATGAATGTAGGCGACATGATTCTTCTGCTTAGTAGCTTTGTATTTGTTAACCTTGAACTGCCATTTCTTCAAGATGATATATAATTCTTTTTGACTATATGCAGGAATTTTCAAATCAGATATCTAACTTTGGCAAAACATGTTTGAGAATGTTTTATTTTCCAATTAGTTTGTTTTCTTCAGGCATGCCAACTAGCTATACATTGGACCTCTGTTGCTTTCACTTCATATCCATCTTTTTCAATTTAATTTTTTTTCTCATCTCTTCTTTATTAATGTATGATTTACTCAAGTCTGTCCTCTACATTATGGATTTTGTTTTCTCTGTCTTTTCTCTGCTTTTCACTGCTGCAAATACAATGTTAAGTTCTCCCATAGTGTTTCTTTTTTCTAATTTATTTCCTTTCCTTCCCCAGTTCTCTTTTCATCTCATTTTGTTGTCATGTCATCTCATCTTATATCTCTCATTTTATAGCATTCTTGATTTTTCTAAATTTCTTTAGAGGTTAGTTATTTTCTAAATCTAATTGTGAAATTATCTCCTCCGAATTGTGCTCTTTTTTCTACCATTCATGCCATGCTTTTATTTTTTCTTCTTTAAGGGGACAGAATTTTTGCATAGGTTTAATGTTTCTTTTCTTCTTTTTCCTCTGCTATTTATTTAGAAAAAGTTCTCTCTGGTTATGTTACATACCCATATTGTTGGCCAAGATTTCTTGGCTGCCCTCCCTGCCTCTCTGACTTCCATTTGAATACTGCTAGGAACTAAGTTGGAACTCACACTCAGTCAGTGGCTCTCAAAGTGTGGTCCACAAAACAGTAGCATGAGCTTCTTCTGGCAATGTGCTAGAAGTGCAAATTCTTAAGCCCCCATCCCAGGTCTCTTGAATTTGAATCTCTGGGATAAAACCCAGCAATCTATATTTTAAAAAGACCTCCTTGCAG
>NW_022322784.1:0-8188 GCF_002776525.5 Piliocolobus tephrosceles
CTTATTTTTACTTATGCTACCTCGCCCATCTGAATTTCCATCTCTTACTTCTAATTATTTTTCAAGGCATAACAAAATAGCATGGAGAGGCTAATTTTTCCAGATATGAATATATTTAAGATTGGGTAGAACTAAATTAATGGGTCAGAAGAGAGTGGTGAATAACAGATTTAAATACACAGAAAATTTGGTCAATGAAAAAGTGTTTGGTTGCTCTGCAGCTCAAACCCCTTGAGGAAGGGGGAGCACGCAGATGGGCAGGTGCAGAGGCAAGCACTCCTGCTCCGCGGTAGTGTCTAGGGGTGGGTGTCTGCAACTTCCGTGTTACAAAGCTCTTTCAGCTTTGCCGTCTGCAGACAGCTTCAGTGTTAATCAGCTCAACTGACCCTCTGCCTTATCGCAAGGGCAGACGGCCAGTGTGACAGCCTTCTGTATCCTGAGCTGTTGCCCAGTGTCCCGCAAGAATTGGATTATACGTGGGCTGGAAGAATGAGTGCAAGTTTTTATTGAGTGGTGGAGGTGGCTCTCAGTGAGATGGATGGGGATTGAATGAGAACGCCATGTTCCCCTGGAGTCGGGCCGCCTAGCAGCCTGACTCTTCTCCAACTGCCCCGGCCGAACTCCCCTCCGCATCCAGACGTCTCTCTTCTCTCTTTCTCTGCCGCATCATTCCACCGTCGCTGGTGTGGTGGTCTGCTCTGGAGCTTGGAGTTCGGGGTTTATATGGGGGGCAAAATAGGGGGTGTGGTGGGCCAAAAGGCAACTTTTTGGGCACGAAAACAGAAATGCCTGTTTTCATTTAGGGCTGCGAGTATTCAGGCTTGAGGGTGAGGGGCCTTTGACGGGGAACTACCCTCTTCTACCCAGTATATCCCTGTCTCTTGTCCCTATCGTTACCTGATTAAGGAATTTTGAAAACAGGTCTAAGTAGGCTTAGTTCAGCTCCTTCAGGTTTCCTCTCATTTGTAGACTGTCCTCAGATGGACAAGTTCTATTCTGCCCTGTCACCCTGGGGAGGCTTGCAGTTGTGCAGATCTACTAGAGCTGAGTGCTAAGTTTACCTAAGGGAATATGATAATAGTAATAGGCTAAATTGCATCCTATAATGTAATCTTATCTTCAATAAAACTGATTTTTAAAATCTACATCTTTTGGTAACAGCATTTACTTATCAGTTGGCTTTGAACTTGGAATAGAAAAGGAACATGATTACATTACTCTAAAACCTCAGTCTCAAACTCAAAAAGCCATTAAAAAAGAAAACAATAAATAAAACTTGTATCAAGGCTCAAGACTTCTCTCATCATTGAAAGTCATGGTAAAATCTTTTACTTTTCATCTCCCAACCTTTATACTGATATTCCTTGTTTGGCACTTACTTATTGCCATGTGTATTTACAGATTTAGATGTATGATGTAGTCTCCTTTAGAGTGTGAACTTTTTGAAGGAAGACAATCTTTTAGTCATCTTTGAACACCTAAAGTACTTTCCAGGGTAAATGCTCAGCACGTGTTAAGTGGTATCAGCTGGGCTGAACAGCTCTCTAATGATTACTACAAACCAGTTCCTGATATGGTGACTTATCTTAAATAATAATGTTAATGAATTTGTTTTGTACTTTACAGTTTTCACACTGTACATCAAATGACATGACTTACCTTATTTAATCTTTAAAGAATCCCAGGAGACAAGCAGAACAAATATTTCTATCTTAGATGTGACTAAAAGATCTCAGAGAGGTGAGTTGCTTGCTCAGGATCATGGTGCTTATAAATAACAAAATCCAGAACTTCTAATTCCTAGGAGTTAACTCTTTTATTTTTCCACAACTGTTTCTTGCACGAAGGTGAGACACTCAAGTGACCTTCCAGAAATGTAAATAATCCAACAGCATTAGAAAATATGTGACATTTCCAAGGCACTAGTTGAAATTTGATGTGAAATTCCATCTGACATGTTCGTAAAGCTTTAATTATTTAATCAGTTTAATACCAGAATATTTAAAGCAGCAACAAAAATCACTGGGCATAACCAATTTCATCCATAAATCAGACATTTTGCACCTCAATTTTTTACTCTCATTTCTGTTTTGTGAACTAACTGGCAACACTTGATGGAAATTGAAGATGTAGACAGACTATAACAGGTGGAGCAATCACATCTTCACAAGGAAATTAATTTATATACACACACACAAATACACACGCATATTCATAGCCTCTGATCCTGCCAAGGAAAGAGCCGCAACAGTGCGGTTAGCTGCAATTATGGTTAAGTGTCATAAAACAATTTTGGCATATCATGGTGCCCTTAGGAATCACAGTGATCTCTCAGTTCTTGGTCTTCCAAGCACGTTTCAATCTCATATGAATTCATCCTTGCAAGTTTTCTTTTTGCTGTTTTGTTTGTCAGAAAAGTAATTTAACTACATCCTGCAACTTGTTTTGCGAAAGCAACTATCTTGCAAGCTGGACTAGAACAAAGTATGTCAGTATGATTTATAGAAATTGCTGTGACTCTGCTGCAGTGAACAGACAGCTCCATATATGACAGTGCATATGTTCAAATGCCTTTTCACAAGAATGGTTTCACTCATATTTCCTGATTTTTTTTTTAATGCTTCTGTGATTACATGGTTATCATTGAATGTTTGAGTAGAAGCAGTCTTTGATTACCTTGTGCCTTCTTTGTGGCAAATTCTAACATTTTTTTTTTTTTCTGGCTTGAAAATTGCAAAACGAACAGAGTTCTTTGAGTTTAGATTAGACTATAGACCTGACTGCAAGGAGTCCTATAACTCTTATTTTCTCCAAACTGTAATTTGGAGTTCACTAGGTACCTTATGTAAGGTAAGGTGTGTGATGTGTACTAGGTAAGAAAACTCAGAATTGGTTGTAAGTCCTCATACTTCATTCTTTCATATACAAAGACTGAGAGAAAAAGGAATAATTTATTATTATGAAATGCTCTATTCAATTCTTTAGTCAATATGAATTAGGAATAAAGCACTGTACATGAGCCATCTGGTATTGTTTAATTATGAAGCCAATATAGTTTCAAATAGAAAATGGTATATGTTTTTAAAAATTTCACTAGTTTTTCTATTTTTAAAAATCTAAGTCACCCAGCTTGGCATTTGCATGTTGTTTCAAAGCAAGATTTGAGTTGTGTTGTATATTTACAGAAAAGAACACTCATTCTTTTTTATTTCAGAATAAAAATGGCTAAATAATACATGTTTATTGTAAACAACTAAATAAAACCAAACTACACAAAAATTTAAAGAAGGTAAATAGCATGTGAAGTCCTATGAAAGAGAGCAATTGCTACTCTTTTGGTATATATCTTATCCAACATCCCAAACACAAGCATGTTTACTAAAATTGGGTGAAAACAAATATGTAATCATTTTTCATTCATTAAAATATTGTGTTCATTATTCCATATCAATAAATATAGCTTTATATTGTAATTATTCATGGTTGCAAAGCATTCCAGTGTATGGATACTCCATAAATACTTTAATTCTTCATTAATGGATTTTAAATTATTTCCAGTTTTGAGCCTTTATAAATAATATAGGTTCAAATGCACAACATATATGTACCACTAATTAATGCAATAAATTTTTAATGGGTGATTTCCATGTGCCAGACATTATCCTAGGTGCTGGTGAGATGGCAGTGAATAAGACATTTAGGACCTTGGCTTTTATGGATTTTAAATACCAGAAGGGAAGTAGAACAAATAAGTAATCAAGATAATTACAAAGAGTATTGTGTGGTTGAAGAATATAAGATAGGCAAATATAACAGTAATTGAGTGACAGGGAGAGGTACATCAACTAGTGTGGTCAAAAAAGGCCTTCCTAAGGAAAAGGGATTTTAGCAGAAACCTGAACAGAAGGAGCTGGTAAGAGAGAATTTTCTAGGCAATTGTCCCAGCACTGATTTGGGATGACCTGGGAATGTTTCAAGAACAAAAGTATGGATAGTGAGTCTTAAATAGGTTGAGTAATAGAGAGAGTGTTAGAAAAATAGGAAGAAAAAAGATTGCAGAAGTAGGAGGAGGTTGATCTTTTCGTGCCTCATAGGCTGTGATTAGGGTGAGTTTATTCTGAGTGGAAATTTTTTCAAAGTTCTAAATGCTATTTGAGGAATCTAAGTGTCCTGGAGGTGCTGATTTTAGGTGAAGAAACAAGGGAAACAGTCATTTATTTATCTGTCTTTCATCAAATATTTATGAAGCAATTATCTCATGCCAACCATATTTTATGTCCCCAAGTGTAGGGAATGCTAGGATTCGGTAATTCCCCAAACAGAAGTCCTTGCCCTTTTCAAGCTGACATTCTAGCATCACGTAATAGAATGTTTGGTAGCAATGCATATGAAAATTAAAGCAGGGTAGAGGGATGCGTGCACATGCTGTTATTGGTGATGGAAGGCCTGTTAAGAGATGACACTTAACTGACATTTACAAGCAGTGAACAAGTGAGCCAAGCCAATATCTGGGTGATGATTGTTCTGGGCAGAGGAAATGGCAGGATCAGCATCTACACTGTTTTCTTTTTCTTTTTTTTTTGAGACAGAGTCTCGTTCTGTCGCCCAGGCTGGAGTGCAGTGGTGCTATCTCGGCTCACTGCAACCTTAAGTGATGGTTCTAAAAAATCCAGGAATATAGAATGTGAAGAGAGTGATAGAAGATGAAGACAGAGAGGTAGCTAGGATCCTTGAAGGGCATGGTGAGGATTTTAGTTTTGCTTCTACATATAATGGGAAGGGATGAGAAGCTTTTGAGCAGAAGAGCGACATTATCTCATGTGTTTTAGGAAGATCACCTTAGCTGCTGTGTGAAGGAGCAAGTGTTCAAAGTACAAGGACAGTTAGGAGGCCATAATAATAGTTCAAGCAAGAGATGATGGTGGCTTTGATCTGGTGATAGTAACAGAAGTGGTGAAACATTGTCAGGTTCCAAGTATACTTAAAAGGAAGAGCTAGCAGGATTTGCTGATGGATTGGATATGGAGTCTTAGAGAGAAAGGAGTCAAGTAAGATTCCAATAGTTGGACCTTATATACCCAGTGAATGGTGGTGCTAGTTTTAGAGTTGGGGAAGACCATGGAAGAAAATGGGAGGTGGAAAATAAGAAATTCGTTTTGAATATTAAGCAGCAAATGCCTATTAGATTTTTCTGTGAAGATGTTGAGTTGGCTGTTGAATATACAAGCCTGGAATTCAGGGTCTGGTCTGGAGATGGAAATTTGGAAATACTGACATTTGGATGGTAATAAAAGCTGTAGAAATAGATAAACCAGATAGGGAGTGAGTTTAGCCGGGAAAAGAGAAGATCATTGAGAAAGGAGCCTGTGATTTGGAGATCAGATGGGGAAAGGCAAGAGGTAGGAGAAAGGTGAGAAAGGTGTGGCACCTCAAAACTAAATTGAGTATTTGAGAAAAAGGGCACGATCAATGTGTCAAATAGTGCTGGAGAGTCGTATAGGAAGAGGACTGAGAATTGACTGCTGGATTTCATAATGTAAAGTTCACAATGTTCATGCAAAATGTTTTGGTAGGAGGTGTCAATGAAAGTCTGACGGGAGAGAGTTTGGGAAAGAAAAGTGAGAAAATGACAAGAGGATGTAGGCAATGAATTTTTTTATTTTTTTTTTTCTGTAAAAGGGATGAGAGGGATGGGATGAAAGCTAGAATGGAATACAATGGAATACAGAATCAAGAAAGGTTTGTTGTTAAACCAGCACTTGTACCCCGTGAATCTAAAATAAAATTGAAATTATATGTATATATATAATATATATGTTTCATACATTCATATGTGTATATATTATGTTTATCTTTCATACATACTTGTGTATGTAGAAGAGTAGGCTCATTTGTTGCGATGTGTGTGTAATTGCCTCTTTGTATCTTTCAGTAATTCTCACCTTTTTATTGATTTATGAGTATTATTTGTATATTAGAAACAATAATTGTTTACCAAATATGTTGTAACTTTTCATTTAGGTTGCCATTTATTATTCAGTCTTATTTCTGATATTACTTTTTAAATACAGTCTTAAATTTATATACAGTATAGACTATTCATCTTTTTCTGTTTCAATTCTTGCTTTGGTGTTTTTTTTGTTTTTTTTGTTTTTTTTTTTTGAGACGGAGTCTCGCGGTGTAGCCCAGGCTGGAGTGCAGTGGCGCGATCTCGGCTCACTGCAAGCTCCGCCTCCCGGGTTCACGCCATTCTCCCGCCTCAGCCTCCGAGTAGCTGGGACTACAGGCGCCCGCCACCACGCCCGGGTAGTTTTTTGTATTTTTAGTAGAGACGGGGTTTCACCATGTTAACCAGGATGGTCTTGATCTCCTGACCTCGTGATCCACCCGCCTTGGCCTCCCAAAGTGCTGGGATTACAGGCTTGAGCCACCGCGCCTGGCCAACTTCGGTGTTTATGTAATGCAGATGTCAGGTTTTCTTTCAGAATTAAATAAGAGTTGCATAATCCTCTGTTCTATTTTGTTGGAAGCCTTTCCTAAGATATCTACAAATTCCTGATGGCTTATATCTTACAGCATTTTCTGACTTCATGAACATCTGATTTTCTATTTACTTAGTTATGATTCCATGCCAACTTATTCACAATTCCTTGAATTTCTCAAAAGCCATTCACACAAGAGATTGAGACTTATTTATTCTTACAAACGGCCAATCAATGTGCCAAGTGCTGAATACCCTTCTTCTGCCTTAAATGCCATTTTAATGTATTCAGAACTTCTATATAAACTTGGGTCTGATTCTAGGCTCTTTAATTAATTCTGTTTGATCTGTCAGTCTACAATATGGTTTTAATTACAGTAACTTTATATTTATTCATTTATTTAATGTATTTATTGACTACGTAACGTGTACCAATCACTAGCAAATGCTAGGAACACAGTGGTCAACCAGGCAAATATGGGTTTCTCTTTTTATGAAGCTTAAATTCTAGTGGAAAGTTACTAATAATTAACCATAGAATACATTGAACAAAAACAAAAACAACAATAATTGTCAAGAAACACATACTTAGAGTACAGTGATAGTAATTCAATGATCTACTTTATTGAGGAAGATCAGGGAAGACTTCTGATACTTTATTTAACATTAGACCTCACAACAGAAGGATGGGAATGACCCAGCCACATGAATTCTTTCAACTAGGCGGTGATGAAGCTAAGGCAATGGCAGAATTTCAGTAATATGAATGTAGGCGACATGATTCTTCTGCTTAGTAGCTTTGTATTTGTTAACCTTGAACTGCCATTTCTTCAAGATGATATATAATTCTTTTTGACTATATGCAGGAATTTTCAAATCAGATATCTAACTTTGGCAAAACATGTTTGAGAATGTTTTATTTTCCAATTAGTTTGTTTTCTTCAGGCATGCCAACTAGCTATACATTGGACCTCTGTTGCTTTCACTTCATATCCATCTTTTTCAATTTAATTTTTTTTCTCATCTCTTCTTTATTAATGTATGATTTACTCAAGTCTGTCCTCTACATTATGGATTTTGTTTTCTCTGTCTTTTCTCTGCTTTTCACTGCTGCAAATACAATGTTAAGTTCTCCCATAGTGTTTCTTTTTTCTAATTTATTTCCTTTCCTTCCCCAGTTCTCTTTTCATCTCATTTTGTTGTCATGTCATCTCATCTTATATCTCTCATTTTATAGCATTCTTGATTTTTCTAAATTTCTTTAGAGGTTAGTTATTTTCTAAATCTAATTGTGAAATTATCTCCTCCGAATTGTGCTCTTTTTTCTACCATTCATGCCATGCTTTTATTTTTTCTTCTTTAAGGGGACAGAATTTTTGCATAGGTTTAATGTTTCTTTTCTTCTTTTTCCTCTGCTATTTATTTAGAAAAAGTTCTCTCTGGTTATGTTACATACCCATATTGTTGGCCAAGATTTCTTGGCTGCCCTCCCTGCCTCTCTGACTTCCATTTGAATACTGCTAGGAACTAAGTTGGAACTCACACTCAGTCAGTGGCTCTCAAAGTGTGGTCCACAAAACAGTAGCATGAGCTTCTTCTGGCAATGTGCTAGAAGTGCAAATTCTTAAGCCCCCATCCCAGGTCTCTTGAATTTGAATCTCTGGGATAAAACCCAGCAATCTATATTTTAAAAAGACCTCCTTGCAG
>NW_022322785.1:0-8188 GCF_002776525.5 Piliocolobus tephrosceles
CTGCAAGGAGGTCTTTTTAAAATATAGATTGCTGGGTTTTATCCCAGAGATTCAAATTCAAGAGACCTGGGATGGGGGCTTAAGAATTTGCACTTCTAGCACATTGCCAGAAGAAGCTCATGCTACTGTTTTGTGGACCACACTTTGAGAGCCACTGACTGAGTGTGAGTTCCAACTTAGTTCCTAGCAGTATTCAAATGGAAGTCAGAGAGGCAGGGAGGGCAGCCAAGAAATCTTGGCCAACAATATGGGTATGTAACATAACCAGAGAGAACTTTTTCTAAATAAATAGCAGAGGAAAAAGAAGAAAAGAAACATTAAACCTATGCAAAAATTCTGTCCCCTTAAAGAAGAAAAAATAAAAGCATGGCATGAATGGTAGAAAAAAGAGCACAATTCGGAGGAGATAATTTCACAATTAGATTTAGAAAATAACTAACCTCTAAAGAAATTTAGAAAAATCAAGAATGCTATAAAATGAGAGATATAAGATGAGATGACATGACAACAAAATGAGATGAAAAGAGAACTGGGGAAGGAAAGGAAATAAATTAGAAAAAAGAAACACTATGGGAGAACTTAACATTGTATTTGCAGCAGTGAAAAGCAGAGAAAAGACAGAGAAAACAAAATCCATAATGTAGAGGACAGACTTGAGTAAATCATACATTAATAAAGAAGAGATGAGAAAAAAAATTAAATTGAAAAAGATGGATATGAAGTGAAAGCAACAGAGGTCCAATGTATAGCTAGTTGGCATGCCTGAAGAAAACAAACTAATTGGAAAATAAAACATTCTCAAACATGTTTTGCCAAAGTTAGATATCTGATTTGAAAATTCCTGCATATAGTCAAAAAGAATTATATATCATCTTGAAGAAATGGCAGTTCAAGGTTAACAAATACAAAGCTACTAAGCAGAAGAATCATGTCGCCTACATTCATATTACTGAAATTCTGCCATTGCCTTAGCTTCATCACCGCCTAGTTGAAAGAATTCATGTGGCTGGGTCATTCCCATCCTTCTGTTGTGAGGTCTAATGTTAAATAAAGTATCAGAAGTCTTCCCTGATCTTCCTCAATAAAGTAGATCATTGAATTACTATCACTGTACTCTAAGTATGTGTTTCTTGACAATTATTGTTGTTTTTGTTTTTGTTCAATGTATTCTATGGTTAATTATTAGTAACTTTCCACTAGAATTTAAGCTTCATAAAAAGAGAAACCCATATTTGCCTGGTTGACCACTGTGTTCCTAGCATTTGCTAGTGATTGGTACACGTTACGTAGTCAATAAATACATTAAATAAATGAATAAATATAAAGTTACTGTAATTAAAACCATATTGTAGACTGACAGATCAAACAGAATTAATTAAAGAGCCTAGAATCAGACCCAAGTTTATATAGAAGTTCTGAATACATTAAAATGGCATTTAAGGCAGAAGAAGGGTATTCAGCACTTGGCACATTGATTGGCCGTTTGTAAGAATAAATAAGTCTCAATCTCTTGTGTGAATGGCTTTTGAGAAATTCAAGGAATTGTGAATAAGTTGGCATGGAATCATAACTAAGTAAATAGAAAATCAGATGTTCATGAAGTCAGAAAATGCTGTAAGATATAAGCCATCAGGAATTTGTAGATATCTTAGGAAAGGCTTCCAACAAAATAGAACAGAGGATTATGCAACTCTTATTTAATTCTGAAAGAAAACCTGACATCTGCATTACATAAACACCGAAGTTGGCCAGGCGCGGTGGCTCAAGCCTGTAATCCCAGCACTTTGGGAGGCCAAGGCGGGTGGATCACGAGGTCAGGAGATCAAGACCATCCTGGTTAACATGGTGAAACCCCGTCTCTACTAAAAATACAAAAAACTACCCGGGCGTGGTGGCGGGCGCCTGTAGTCCCAGCTACTCGGAGGCTGAGGCGGGAGAATGGCGTGAACCCGGGAGGCGGAGCTTGCAGTGAGCCGAGATCGCGCCACTGCACTCCAGCCTGGGCTACACCGCGAGACTCCGTCTCAAAAAAAAAAAACAAAAAAAACAAAAAAAACACCAAAGCAAGAATTGAAACAGAAAAAGATGAATAGTCTATACTGTATATAAATTTAAGACTGTATTTAAAAAGTAATATCAGAAATAAGACTGAATAATAAATGGCAACCTAAATGAAAAGTTACAACATATTTGGTAAACAATTATTGTTTCTAATATACAAATAATACTCATAAATCAATAAAAAGGTGAGAATTACTGAAAGATACAAAGAGGCAATTACACACACATCGCAACAAATGAGCCTACTCTTCTACATACACAAGTATGTATGAAAGATAAACATAATATATACACATATGAATGTATGAAACATATATATTATATATATACATATAATTTCAATTTTATTTTAGATTCACGGGGTACAAGTGCTGGTTTAACAACAAACCTTTCTTGATTCTGTATTCCATTGTATTCCATTCTAGCTTTCATCCCATCCCTCTCATCCCTTTTACAGAAAAAAAAAAATAAAAAAATTCATTGCCTACATCCTCTTGTCATTTTCTCACTTTTCTTTCCCAAACTCTCTCCCGTCAGACTTTCATTGACACCTCCTACCAAAACATTTTGCATGAACATTGTGAACTTTACATTATGAAATCCAGCAGTCAATTCTCAGTCCTCTTCCTATACGACTCTCCAGCACTATTTGACACATTGATCGTGCCCTTTTTCTCAAATACTCAATTTAGTTTTGAGGTGCCACACCTTTCTCACCTTTCTCCTACCTCTTGCCTTTCCCCATCTGATCTCCAAATCACAGGCTCCTTTCTCAATGATCTTCTCTTTTCCCGGCTAAACTCACTCCCTATCTGGTTTATCTATTTCTACAGCTTTTATTACCATCCAAATGTCAGTATTTCCAAATTTCCATCTCCAGACCAGACCCTGAATTCCAGGCTTGTATATTCAACAGCCAACTCAACATCTTCACAGAAAAATCTAATAGGCATTTGCTGCTTAATATTCAAAACGAATTTCTTATTTTCCACCTCCCATTTTCTTCCATGGTCTTCCCCAACTCTAAAACTAGCACCACCATTCACTGGGTATATAAGGTCCAACTATTGGAATCTTACTTGACTCCTTTCTCTCTAAGACTCCATATCCAATCCATCAGCAAATCCTGCTAGCTCTTCCTTTTAAGTATACTTGGAACCTGACAATGTTTCACCACTTCTGTTACTATCACCAGATCAAAGCCACCATCATCTCTTGCTTGAACTATTATTATGGCCTCCTAACTGTCCTTGTACTTTGAACACTTGCTCCTTCACACAGCAGCTAAGGTGATCTTCCTAAAACACATGAGATAATGTCGCTCTTCTGCTCAAAAGCTTCTCATCCCTTCCCATTATATGTAGAAGCAAAACTAAAATCCTCACCATGCCCTTCAAGGATCCTAGCTACCTCTCTGTCTTCATCTTCTATCACTCTCTTCACATTCTATATTCCTGGATTTTTTAGAACCATCACTTAAGGTTGCAGTGAGCCGAGATAGCACCACTGCACTCCAGCCTGGGCGACAGAACGAGACTCTGTCTCAAAAAAAAAAGAAAAAGAAAACAGTGTAGATGCTGATCCTGCCATTTCCTCTGCCCAGAACAATCATCACCCAGATATTGGCTTGGCTCACTTGTTCACTGCTTGTAAATGTCAGTTAAGT
Organism: Piliocolobus tephrosceles; assembly: GCF_002776525.5. Taxonomy (NCBI): domain Eukaryota; kingdom Metazoa; phylum Chordata; class Mammalia; order Primates; family Cercopithecidae; genus Piliocolobus; species Piliocolobus tephrosceles. The sequence goes on from NW_022322785.1 coordinate 3,728, forward strand.
GTCATCTCTTAACAGGCCTTCCATCACCAATAACAGCATGTGCACGCATCCCTCTACCCTGCTTTAATTTTCATATGCATTGCTACCAAACATTCTATTACGTGATGCTAGAATGTCAGCTTGAAAAGGGCAAGGACTTCTGTTTGGGGAATTACCGAATCCTAGCATTCCCTACACTTGGGGACATAAAATATGGTTGGCATGAGATAATTGCTTCATAAATATTTGATGAAAGACAGATAAATAAATGACTGTTTCCCTTGTTTCTTCACCTAAAATCAGCACCTCCAGGACACTTAGATTCCTCAAATAGCATTTAGAACTTTGAAAAAATTTCCACTCAGAATAAACTCACCCTAATCACAGCCTATGAGGCACGAAAAGATCAACCTCCTCCTACTTCTGCAATCTTTTTTCTTCCTATTTTTCTAACACTCTCTCTATTACTCAACCTATTTAAGACTCACTATCCATACTTTTGTTCTTGAAACATTCCCAGGTCATCCCAAATCAGTGCTGGGACAATTGCCTAGAAAATTCTCTCTTACCAGCTCCTTCTGTTCAGGTTTCTGCTAAAATCCCTTTTCCTTAGGAAGGCCTTTTTTGACCACACTAGTTGATGTACCTCTCCCTGTCACTCAATTACTGTTATATTTGCCTATCTTATATTCTTCAACCACACAATACTCTTTGTAATTATCTTGATTACTTATTTGTTCTACTTCCCTTCTGGTATTTAAAATCCATAAAAGCCAAGGTCCTAAATGTCTTATTCACTGCCATCTCACCAGCACCTAGGATAATGTCTGGCACATGGAAATCACCCATTAAAAATTTATTGCATTAATTAGTGGTACATATATGTTGTGCATTTGAACCTATATTATTTATAAAGGCTCAAAACTGGAAATAATTTAAAATCCATTAATGAAGAATTAAAGTATTTATGGAGTATCCATACACTGGAATGCTTTGCAACCATGAATAATTACAATATAAAGCTATATTTATTGATATGGAATAATGAACACAATATTTTAATGAATGAAAAATGATTACATATTTGTTTTCACCCAATTTTAGTAAACATGCTTGTGTTTGGGATGTTGGATAAGATATATACCAAAAGAGTAGCAATTGCTCTCTTTCATAGGACTTCACATGCTATTTACCTTCTTTAAATTTTTGTGTAGTTTGGTTTTATTTAGTTGTTTACAATAAACATGTATTATTTAGCCATTTTTATTCTGAAATAAAAAAGAATGAGTGTTCTTTTCTGTAAATATACAACACAACTCAAATCTTGCTTTGAAACAACATGCAAATGCCAAGCTGGGTGACTTAGATTTTTAAAAATAGAAAAACTAGTGAAATTTTTAAAAACATATACCATTTTCTATTTGAAACTATATTGGCTTCATAATTAAACAATACCAGATGGCTCATGTACAGTGCTTTATTCCTAATTCATATTGACTAAAGAATTGAATAGAGCATTTCATAATAATAAATTATTCCTTTTTCTCTCAGTCTTTGTATATGAAAGAATGAAGTATGAGGACTTACAACCAATTCTGAGTTTTCTTACCTAGTACACATCACACACCTTACCTTACATAAGGTACCTAGTGAACTCCAAATTACAGTTTGGAGAAAATAAGAGTTATAGGACTCCTTGCAGTCAGGTCTATAGTCTAATCTAAACTCAAAGAACTCTGTTCGTTTTGCAATTTTCAAGCCAGAAAAAAAAAAAAATGTTAGAATTTGCCACAAAGAAGGCACAAGGTAATCAAAGACTGCTTCTACTCAAACATTCAATGATAACCATGTAATCACAGAAGCATTAAAAAAAAAATCAGGAAATATGAGTGAAACCATTCTTGTGAAAAGGCATTTGAACATATGCACTGTCATATATGGAGCTGTCTGTTCACTGCAGCAGAGTCACAGCAATTTCTATAAATCATACTGACATACTTTGTTCTAGTCCAGCTTGCAAGATAGTTGCTTTCGCAAAACAAGTTGCAGGATGTAGTTAAATTACTTTTCTGACAAACAAAACAGCAAAAAGAAAACTTGCAAGGATGAATTCATATGAGATTGAAACGTGCTTGGAAGACCAAGAACTGAGAGATCACTGTGATTCCTAAGGGCACCATGATATGCCAAAATTGTTTTATGACACTTAACCATAATTGCAGCTAACCGCACTGTTGCGGCTCTTTCCTTGGCAGGATCAGAGGCTATGAATATGCGTGTGTATTTGTGTGTGTGTATATAAATTAATTTCCTTGTGAAGATGTGATTGCTCCACCTGTTATAGTCTGTCTACATCTTCAATTTCCATCAAGTGTTGCCAGTTAGTTCACAAAACAGAAATGAGAGTAAAAAATTGAGGTGCAAAATGTCTGATTTATGGATGAAATTGGTTATGCCCAGTGATTTTTGTTGCTGCTTTAAATATTCTGGTATTAAACTGATTAAATAATTAAAGCTTTACGAACATGTCAGATGGAATTTCACATCAAATTTCAACTAGTGCCTTGGAAATGTCACATATTTTCTAATGCTGTTGGATTATTTACATTTCTGGAAGGTCACTTGAGTGTCTCACCTTCGTGCAAGAAACAGTTGTGGAAAAATAAAAGAGTTAACTCCTAGGAATTAGAAGTTCTGGATTTTGTTATTTATAAGCACCATGATCCTGAGCAAGCAACTCACCTCTCTGAGATCTTTTAGTCACATCTAAGATAGAAATATTTGTTCTGCTTGTCTCCTGGGATTCTTTAAAGATTAAATAAGGTAAGTCATGTCATTTGATGTACAGTGTGAAAACTGTAAAGTACAAAACAAATTCATTAACATTATTATTTAAGATAAGTCACCATATCAGGAACTGGTTTGTAGTAATCATTAGAGAGCTGTTCAGCCCAGCTGATACCACTTAACACGTGCTGAGCATTTACCCTGGAAAGTACTTTAGGTGTTCAAAGATGACTAAAAGATTGTCTTCCTTCAAAAAGTTCACACTCTAAAGGAGACTACATCATACATCTAAATCTGTAAATACACATGGCAATAAGTAAGTGCCAAACAAGGAATATCAGTATAAAGGTTGGGAGATGAAAAGTAAAAGATTTTACCATGACTTTCAATGATGAGAGAAGTCTTGAGCCTTGATACAAGTTTTATTTATTGTTTTCTTTTTTAATGGCTTTTTGAGTTTGAGACTGAGGTTTTAGAGTAATGTAATCATGTTCCTTTTCTATTCCAAGTTCAAAGCCAACTGATAAGTAAATGCTGTTACCAAAAGATGTAGATTTTAAAAATCAGTTTTATTGAAGATAAGATTACATTATAGGATGCAATTTAGCCTATTACTATTATCATATTCCCTTAGGTAAACTTAGCACTCAGCTCTAGTAGATCTGCACAACTGCAAGCCTCCCCAGGGTGACAGGGCAGAATAGAACTTGTCCATCTGAGGACAGTCTACAAATGAGAGGAAACCTGAAGGAGCTGAACTAAGCCTACTTAGACCTGTTTTCAAAATTCCTTAATCAGGTAACGATAGGGACAAGAGACAGGGATATACTGGGTAGAAGAGGGTAGTTCCCCGTCAAAGGCCCCTCACCCTCAAGCCTGAATACTCGCAGCCCTAAATGAAAACAGGCATTTCTGTTTTCGTGCCCAAAAAGTTGCCTTTTGGCCCACCACACCCCCTATTTTGCCCCCCATATAAACCCCGAACTCCAAGCTCCAGAGCAGACCACCACACCAGCGACGGTGGAATGATGCGGCAGAGAAAGAGAGAAGAGAGACGTCTGGATGCGGAGGGGAGTTCGGCCGGGGCAGTTGGAGAAGAGTCAGGCTGCTAGGCGGCCCGACTCCAGGGGAACATGGCGTTCTCATTCAATCCCCATCCATCTCACTGAGAGCCACCTCCACCACTCAATAAAAACTTGCACTCATTCTTCCAGCCCACGTATAATCCAATTCTTGCGGGACACTGGGCAACAGCTCAGGATACAGAAGGCTGTCACACTGGCCGTCTGCCCTTGCGATAAGGCAGAGGGTCAGTTGAGCTGATTAACACTGAAGCTGTCTGCAGACGGCAAAGCTGAAAGAGCTTTGTAACACGGAAGTTGCAGACACCCACCCCTAGACACTACCGCGGAGCAGGAGTGCTTGCCTCTGCACCTGCCCATCTGCGTGCTCCCCCTTCCTCAAGGGGTTTGAGCTGCAGAGCAACCAAACACTTTTTCATTGACCAAATTTTCTGTGTATTTAAATCTGTTATTCACCACTCTCTTCTGACCCATTAATTTAGTTCTACCCAATCTTAAATATATTCATATCTGGAAAAATTAGCCTCTCCATGCTATTTTGTTATGCCTTGAAAAATAATTAGAAATAAGAGATGGAAATTCAGATGGGCGAGGTAGCATAAGTAAAAATAAG
>NW_022322786.1:0-8188 GCF_002776525.5 Piliocolobus tephrosceles
CTGCAAGGAGGTCTTTTTAAAATATAGATTGCTGGGTTTTATCCCAGAGATTCAAATTCAAGAGACCTGGGATGGGGGCTTAAGAATTTGCACTTCTAGCACATTGCCAGAAGAAGCTCATGCTACTGTTTTGTGGACCACACTTTGAGAGCCACTGACTGAGTGTGAGTTCCAACTTAGTTCCTAGCAGTATTCAAATGGAAGTCAGAGAGGCAGGGAGGGCAGCCAAGAAATCTTGGCCAACAATATGGGTATGTAACATAACCAGAGAGAACTTTTTCTAAATAAATAGCAGAGGAAAAAGAAGAAAAGAAACATTAAACCTATGCAAAAATTCTGTCCCCTTAAAGAAGAAAAAATAAAAGCATGGCATGAATGGTAGAAAAAAGAGCACAATTCGGAGGAGATAATTTCACAATTAGATTTAGAAAATAACTAACCTCTAAAGAAATTTAGAAAAATCAAGAATGCTATAAAATGAGAGATATAAGATGAGATGACATGACAACAAAATGAGATGAAAAGAGAACTGGGGAAGGAAAGGAAATAAATTAGAAAAAAGAAACACTATGGGAGAACTTAACATTGTATTTGCAGCAGTGAAAAGCAGAGAAAAGACAGAGAAAACAAAATCCATAATGTAGAGGACAGACTTGAGTAAATCATACATTAATAAAGAAGAGATGAGAAAAAAAATTAAATTGAAAAAGATGGATATGAAGTGAAAGCAACAGAGGTCCAATGTATAGCTAGTTGGCATGCCTGAAGAAAACAAACTAATTGGAAAATAAAACATTCTCAAACATGTTTTGCCAAAGTTAGATATCTGATTTGAAAATTCCTGCATATAGTCAAAAAGAATTATATATCATCTTGAAGAAATGGCAGTTCAAGGTTAACAAATACAAAGCTACTAAGCAGAAGAATCATGTCGCCTACATTCATATTACTGAAATTCTGCCATTGCCTTAGCTTCATCACCGCCTAGTTGAAAGAATTCATGTGGCTGGGTCATTCCCATCCTTCTGTTGTGAGGTCTAATGTTAAATAAAGTATCAGAAGTCTTCCCTGATCTTCCTCAATAAAGTAGATCATTGAATTACTATCACTGTACTCTAAGTATGTGTTTCTTGACAATTATTGTTGTTTTTGTTTTTGTTCAATGTATTCTATGGTTAATTATTAGTAACTTTCCACTAGAATTTAAGCTTCATAAAAAGAGAAACCCATATTTGCCTGGTTGACCACTGTGTTCCTAGCATTTGCTAGTGATTGGTACACGTTACGTAGTCAATAAATACATTAAATAAATGAATAAATATAAAGTTACTGTAATTAAAACCATATTGTAGACTGACAGATCAAACAGAATTAATTAAAGAGCCTAGAATCAGACCCAAGTTTATATAGAAGTTCTGAATACATTAAAATGGCATTTAAGGCAGAAGAAGGGTATTCAGCACTTGGCACATTGATTGGCCGTTTGTAAGAATAAATAAGTCTCAATCTCTTGTGTGAATGGCTTTTGAGAAATTCAAGGAATTGTGAATAAGTTGGCATGGAATCATAACTAAGTAAATAGAAAATCAGATGTTCATGAAGTCAGAAAATGCTGTAAGATATAAGCCATCAGGAATTTGTAGATATCTTAGGAAAGGCTTCCAACAAAATAGAACAGAGGATTATGCAACTCTTATTTAATTCTGAAAGAAAACCTGACATCTGCATTACATAAACACCGAAGTTGGCCAGGCGCGGTGGCTCAAGCCTGTAATCCCAGCACTTTGGGAGGCCAAGGCGGGTGGATCACGAGGTCAGGAGATCAAGACCATCCTGGTTAACATGGTGAAACCCCGTCTCTACTAAAAATACAAAAAACTACCCGGGCGTGGTGGCGGGCGCCTGTAGTCCCAGCTACTCGGAGGCTGAGGCGGGAGAATGGCGTGAACCCGGGAGGCGGAGCTTGCAGTGAGCCGAGATCGCGCCACTGCACTCCAGCCTGGGCTACACCGCGAGACTCCGTCTCAAAAAAAAAAAACAAAAAAAACAAAAAAAACACCAAAGCAAGAATTGAAACAGAAAAAGATGAATAGTCTATACTGTATATAAATTTAAGACTGTATTTAAAAAGTAATATCAGAAATAAGACTGAATAATAAATGGCAACCTAAATGAAAAGTTACAACATATTTGGTAAACAATTATTGTTTCTAATATACAAATAATACTCATAAATCAATAAAAAGGTGAGAATTACTGAAAGATACAAAGAGGCAATTACACACACATCGCAACAAATGAGCCTACTCTTCTACATACACAAGTATGTATGAAAGATAAACATAATATATACACATATGAATGTATGAAACATATATATTATATATATACATATAATTTCAATTTTATTTTAGATTCACGGGGTACAAGTGCTGGTTTAACAACAAACCTTTCTTGATTCTGTATTCCATTGTATTCCATTCTAGCTTTCATCCCATCCCTCTCATCCCTTTTACAGAAAAAAAAAAATAAAAAAATTCATTGCCTACATCCTCTTGTCATTTTCTCACTTTTCTTTCCCAAACTCTCTCCCGTCAGACTTTCATTGACACCTCCTACCAAAACATTTTGCATGAACATTGTGAACTTTACATTATGAAATCCAGCAGTCAATTCTCAGTCCTCTTCCTATACGACTCTCCAGCACTATTTGACACATTGATCGTGCCCTTTTTCTCAAATACTCAATTTAGTTTTGAGGTGCCACACCTTTCTCACCTTTCTCCTACCTCTTGCCTTTCCCCATCTGATCTCCAAATCACAGGCTCCTTTCTCAATGATCTTCTCTTTTCCCGGCTAAACTCACTCCCTATCTGGTTTATCTATTTCTACAGCTTTTATTACCATCCAAATGTCAGTATTTCCAAATTTCCATCTCCAGACCAGACCCTGAATTCCAGGCTTGTATATTCAACAGCCAACTCAACATCTTCACAGAAAAATCTAATAGGCATTTGCTGCTTAATATTCAAAACGAATTTCTTATTTTCCACCTCCCATTTTCTTCCATGGTCTTCCCCAACTCTAAAACTAGCACCACCATTCACTGGGTATATAAGGTCCAACTATTGGAATCTTACTTGACTCCTTTCTCTCTAAGACTCCATATCCAATCCATCAGCAAATCCTGCTAGCTCTTCCTTTTAAGTATACTTGGAACCTGACAATGTTTCACCACTTCTGTTACTATCACCAGATCAAAGCCACCATCATCTCTTGCTTGAACTATTATTATGGCCTCCTAACTGTCCTTGTACTTTGAACACTTGCTCCTTCACACAGCAGCTAAGGTGATCTTCCTAAAACACATGAGATAATGTCGCTCTTCTGCTCAAAAGCTTCTCATCCCTTCCCATTATATGTAGAAGCAAAACTAAAATCCTCACCATGCCCTTCAAGGATCCTAGCTACCTCTCTGTCTTCATCTTCTATCACTCTCTTCACATTCTATATTCCTGGATTTTTTAGAACCATCACTTAAGGTTGCAGTGAGCCGAGATAGCACCACTGCACTCCAGCCTGGGCGACAGAACGAGACTCTGTCTCAAAAAAAAAAGAAAAAGAAAACAGTGTAGATGCTGATCCTGCCATTTCCTCTGCCCAGAACAATCATCACCCAGATATTGGCTTGGCTCACTTGTTCACTGCTTGTAAATGTCAGTTAAGTGTCATCTCTTAACAGGCCTTCCATCACCAATAACAGCATGTGCACGCATCCCTCTACCCTGCTTTAATTTTCATATGCATTGCTACCAAACATTCTATTACGTGATGCTAGAATGTCAGCTTGAAAAGGGCAAGGACTTCTGTTTGGGGAATTACCGAATCCTAGCATTCCCTACACTTGGGGACATAAAATATGGTTGGCATGAGATAATTGCTTCATAAATATTTGATGAAAGACAGATAAATAAATGACTGTTTCCCTTGTTTCTTCACCTAAAATCAGCACCTCCAGGACACTTAGATTCCTCAAATAGCATTTAGAACTTTGAAAAAATTTCCACTCAGAATAAACTCACCCTAATCACAGCCTATGAGGCACGAAAAGATCAACCTCCTCCTACTTCTGCAATCTTTTTTCTTCCTATTTTTCTAACACTCTCTCTATTACTCAACCTATTTAAGACTCACTATCCATACTTTTGTTCTTGAAACATTCCCAGGTCATCCCAAATCAGTGCTGGGACAATTGCCTAGAAAATTCTCTCTTACCAGCTCCTTCTGTTCAGGTTTCTGCTAAAATCCCTTTTCCTTAGGAAGGCCTTTTTTGACCACACTAGTTGATGTACCTCTCCCTGTCACTCAATTACTGTTATATTTGCCTATCTTATATTCTTCAACCACACAATACTCTTTGTAATTATCTTGATTACTTATTTGTTCTACTTCCCTTCTGGTATTTAAAATCCATAAAAGCCAAGGTCCTAAATGTCTTATTCACTGCCATCTCACCAGCACCTAGGATAATGTCTGGCACATGGAAATCACCCATTAAAAATTTATTGCATTAATTAGTGGTACATATATGTTGTGCATTTGAACCTATATTATTTATAAAGGCTCAAAACTGGAAATAATTTAAAATCCATTAATGAAGAATTAAAGTATTTATGGAGTATCCATACACTGGAATGCTTTGCAACCATGAATAATTACAATATAAAGCTATATTTATTGATATGGAATAATGAACACAATATTTTAATGAATGAAAAATGATTACATATTTGTTTTCACCCAATTTTAGTAAACATGCTTGTGTTTGGGATGTTGGATAAGATATATACCAAAAGAGTAGCAATTGCTCTCTTTCATAGGACTTCACATGCTATTTACCTTCTTTAAATTTTTGTGTAGTTTGGTTTTATTTAGTTGTTTACAATAAACATGTATTATTTAGCCATTTTTATTCTGAAATAAAAAAGAATGAGTGTTCTTTTCTGTAAATATACAACACAACTCAAATCTTGCTTTGAAACAACATGCAAATGCCAAGCTGGGTGACTTAGATTTTTAAAAATAGAAAAACTAGTGAAATTTTTAAAAACATATACCATTTTCTATTTGAAACTATATTGGCTTCATAATTAAACAATACCAGATGGCTCATGTACAGTGCTTTATTCCTAATTCATATTGACTAAAGAATTGAATAGAGCATTTCATAATAATAAATTATTCCTTTTTCTCTCAGTCTTTGTATATGAAAGAATGAAGTATGAGGACTTACAACCAATTCTGAGTTTTCTTACCTAGTACACATCACACACCTTACCTTACATAAGGTACCTAGTGAACTCCAAATTACAGTTTGGAGAAAATAAGAGTTATAGGACTCCTTGCAGTCAGGTCTATAGTCTAATCTAAACTCAAAGAACTCTGTTCGTTTTGCAATTTTCAAGCCAGAAAAAAAAAAAAATGTTAGAATTTGCCACAAAGAAGGCACAAGGTAATCAAAGACTGCTTCTACTCAAACATTCAATGATAACCATGTAATCACAGAAGCATTAAAAAAAAAATCAGGAAATATGAGTGAAACCATTCTTGTGAAAAGGCATTTGAACATATGCACTGTCATATATGGAGCTGTCTGTTCACTGCAGCAGAGTCACAGCAATTTCTATAAATCATACTGACATACTTTGTTCTAGTCCAGCTTGCAAGATAGTTGCTTTCGCAAAACAAGTTGCAGGATGTAGTTAAATTACTTTTCTGACAAACAAAACAGCAAAAAGAAAACTTGCAAGGATGAATTCATATGAGATTGAAACGTGCTTGGAAGACCAAGAACTGAGAGATCACTGTGATTCCTAAGGGCACCATGATATGCCAAAATTGTTTTATGACACTTAACCATAATTGCAGCTAACCGCACTGTTGCGGCTCTTTCCTTGGCAGGATCAGAGGCTATGAATATGCGTGTGTATTTGTGTGTGTGTATATAAATTAATTTCCTTGTGAAGATGTGATTGCTCCACCTGTTATAGTCTGTCTACATCTTCAATTTCCATCAAGTGTTGCCAGTTAGTTCACAAAACAGAAATGAGAGTAAAAAATTGAGGTGCAAAATGTCTGATTTATGGATGAAATTGGTTATGCCCAGTGATTTTTGTTGCTGCTTTAAATATTCTGGTATTAAACTGATTAAATAATTAAAGCTTTACGAACATGTCAGATGGAATTTCACATCAAATTTCAACTAGTGCCTTGGAAATGTCACATATTTTCTAATGCTGTTGGATTATTTACATTTCTGGAAGGTCACTTGAGTGTCTCACCTTCGTGCAAGAAACAGTTGTGGAAAAATAAAAGAGTTAACTCCTAGGAATTAGAAGTTCTGGATTTTGTTATTTATAAGCACCATGATCCTGAGCAAGCAACTCACCTCTCTGAGATCTTTTAGTCACATCTAAGATAGAAATATTTGTTCTGCTTGTCTCCTGGGATTCTTTAAAGATTAAATAAGGTAAGTCATGTCATTTGATGTACAGTGTGAAAACTGTAAAGTACAAAACAAATTCATTAACATTATTATTTAAGATAAGTCACCATATCAGGAACTGGTTTGTAGTAATCATTAGAGAGCTGTTCAGCCCAGCTGATACCACTTAACACGTGCTGAGCATTTACCCTGGAAAGTACTTTAGGTGTTCAAAGATGACTAAAAGATTGTCTTCCTTCAAAAAGTTCACACTCTAAAGGAGACTACATCATACATCTAAATCTGTAAATACACATGGCAATAAGTAAGTGCCAAACAAGGAATATCAGTATAAAGGTTGGGAGATGAAAAGTAAAAGATTTTACCATGACTTTCAATGATGAGAGAAGTCTTGAGCCTTGATACAAGTTTTATTTATTGTTTTCTTTTTTAATGGCTTTTTGAGTTTGAGACTGAGGTTTTAGAGTAATGTAATCATGTTCCTTTTCTATTCCAAGTTCAAAGCCAACTGATAAGTAAATGCTGTTACCAAAAGATGTAGATTTTAAAAATCAGTTTTATTGAAGATAAGATTACATTATAGGATGCAATTTAGCCTATTACTATTATCATATTCCCTTAGGTAAACTTAGCACTCAGCTCTAGTAGATCTGCACAACTGCAAGCCTCCCCAGGGTGACAGGGCAGAATAGAACTTGTCCATCTGAGGACAGTCTACAAATGAGAGGAAACCTGAAGGAGCTGAACTAAGCCTACTTAGACCTGTTTTCAAAATTCCTTAATCAGGTAACGATAGGGACAAGAGACAGGGATATACTGGGTAGAAGAGGGTAGTTCCCCGTCAAAGGCCCCTCACCCTCAAGCCTGAATACTCGCAGCCCTAAATGAAAACAGGCATTTCTGTTTTCGTGCCCAAAAAGTTGCCTTTTGGCCCACCACACCCCCTATTTTGCCCCCCATATAAACCCCGAACTCCAAGCTCCAGAGCAGACCACCACACCAGCGACGGTGGAATGATGCGGCAGAGAAAGAGAGAAGAGAGACGTCTGGATGCGGAGGGGAGTTCGGCCGGGGCAGTTGGAGAAGAGTCAGGCTGCTAGGCGGCCCGACTCCAGGGGAACATGGCGTTCTCATTCAATCCCCATCCATCTCACTGAGAGCCACCTCCACCACTCAATAAAAACTTGCACTCATTCTTCCAGCCCACGTATAATCCAATTCTTGCGGGACACTGGGCAACAGCTCAGGATACAGAAGGCTGTCACACTGGCCGTCTGCCCTTGCGATAAGGCAGAGGGTCAGTTGAGCTGATTAACACTGAAGCTGTCTGCAGACGGCAAAGCTGAAAGAGCTTTGTAACACGGAAGTTGCAGACACCCACCCCTAGACACTACCGCGGAGCAGGAGTGCTTGCCTCTGCACCTGCCCATCTGCGTGCTCCCCCTTCCTCAAGGGGTTTGAGCTGCAGAGCAACCAAACACTTTTTCATTGACCAAATTTTCTGTGTATTTAAATCTGTTATTCACCACTCTCTTCTGACCCATTAATTTAGTTCTACCCAATCTTAAATATATTCATATCTGGAAAAATTAGCCTCTCCATGCTATTTTGTTATGCCTTGAAAAATAATTAGAAGTAAGAGATGGAAATTCAGATGGGCGAGGTAGCATAAGTAAAAATAAG
>NW_022322788.1:0-1464 GCF_002776525.5 Piliocolobus tephrosceles
GAAGGCACAGGTCTAACATCCATGCCTGTGTGCTTGACTTGACATGGCTGGGTTTTAAAAATCAATTAAAGAGAGACTTTGATCTAATGTAGAACTGATAGCACTGGAAGGTGCTCTCTAAGCTTTGTTTCTTGCTGTGCAGTGCAACATTTATAAAATTCATTCTCACCTGTAGCAAGGAAACCCCACTTTTCATTTGTGAAGGGTCTTCAGGAAAGCAAATAATTTGCTTCGGTGATAGAAACAGGAGACTGAACAGAAACAAAACACAGAAACTCTTGTTTGTGGACTCTTCTTCCACTGTCTGCATCATTTAGAGTGCTGCAATTTGTAGAACATCATCCATTTTCTCATACGCTTTGGTGATTTCATTCAGGCAGACATAGGGGGTGTGAGCTAGAACATATGCTGGTGTGAGTTTGGATGTGTGTATTGAGAGAAGAGCAGGCAGGAGCCTGGAAAAAAAATATGTGCAAATGTGGCAGGGAGCAGAAAGCCCATCAAGAGTTGCTGGTTTCCTAGCAATCGATGACCAATTTCCCTTCGGGGCTATTCCCAGAAGTGTAGATCATTTCAAAAATAGATGCATGTCTTAGTTCAGTTATTGACATTTTTTTTTTTAACCGAGGACTGCGTGCACAAGCATCCCTCTAGTGAGATCTTAAGATCTTGGATTTGAGTATTCACATTACTAAGACTCCTCTTCGAAGTTCCCTCCTCACTTCCCAGACTTCTTGGGTTTTCTCTCAGGAGAGCTGTTCCAATCCCGAGTGATGAAAGGATTTCTTGTGGGGAATCAGTCAGTGGCAGTTGTTGTTCTGGGGACAGTCAGAATCATCCTCCAAGACTCAGCTCAAAGGCCGCTTCCTTTGTGAAACCCTCTTCAACCTCTCTGGACCAAATGCCCCTTTCACCTTTATCTGCGCTTCCAAATTTGACCTTTTCTTATAACACATTTTTTTCCTAAATGATTGTTTTTATGCGGGAGCTATCTTTCCCAATACAATAGAAGCTTCTGGGTTCATCTGATTTATCACTGTTGCTTTTCAGTGCGAAGCACAGACCTAGTGTACACTAGGTGCTTAGGAATGCTTGTTGAGTGATTGAACAAATATAGAGAGCCTCAGAGATTTCTTATGTGCCTTCAAGTTGCCACTCCCATTCCTAATCATCAGCCTTGTATTCCCAGCCTGGAAAAAAGCAGACAGAAGAACCACTGTCTAGGACTGATGGATGTCATTGCTGTATCAGTGTAGGACGTGATGGGCTACCTGTCCTGGAGGGCCACCTCCAGGAGAGAACATGCCACACTCTTGTGCATCAGAATGAGTCTTGCCTGATAAGGGAAGTCACTCTTGGCACCTATCACTTGGGGAAAAGGAGCGTCTTACACCAGAGCTGGCATGTGGTAAGCTTAGGGGCTTCCTACAGGAATGGGACTCTAAGGCTCAGCCTCCAGAGGGT
>NW_022322789.1:0-1464 GCF_002776525.5 Piliocolobus tephrosceles
ACCCTCTGGAGGCTGAGCCTTAGAGTCCCATTCCTGTAGGAAGCCCCTAAGCTTACCACATGCCAGCTCTGGTGTAAGACGCTCCTTTTCCCCAAGTGATAGGTGCCAAGAGTGACTTCCCTTATCAGGCAAGACTCATTCTGATGCACAAGAGTGTGGCATGTTCTCTCCTGGAGGTGGCCCTCCAGGACAGGTAGCCCATCACGTCCTACACTGATACAGCAATGACATCCATCAGTCCTAGACAGTGGTTCTTCTGTCTGCTTTTTTCCAGGCTGGGAATACAAGGCTGATGATTAGGAATGGGAGTGGCAACTTGAAGGCACATAAGAAATCTCTGAGGCTCTCTATATTTGTTCAATCACTCAACAAGCATTCCTAAGCACCTAGTGTACACTAGGTCTGTGCTTCGCACTGAAAAGCAACAGTGATAAATCAGATGAACCCAGAAGCTTCTATTGTATTGGGAAAGATAGCTCCCGCATAAAAACAATCATTTAGGAAAAAAATGTGTTATAAGAAAAGGTCAAATTTGGAAGCGCAGATAAAGGTGAAAGGGGCATTTGGTCCAGAGAGGTTGAAGAGGGTTTCACAAAGGAAGCGGCCTTTGAGCTGAGTCTTGGAGGATGATTCTGACTGTCCCCAGAACAACAACTGCCACTGACTGATTCCCCACAAGAAATCCTTTCATCACTCGGGATTGGAACAGCTCTCCTGAGAGAAAACCCAAGAAGTCTGGGAAGTGAGGAGGGAACTTCGAAGAGGAGTCTTAGTAATGTGAATACTCAAATCCAAGATCTTAAGATCTCACTAGAGGGATGCTTGTGCACGCAGTCCTCGGTTAAAAAAAAAAATGTCAATAACTGAACTAAGACATGCATCTATTTTTGAAATGATCTACACTTCTGGGAATAGCCCCGAAGGGAAATTGGTCATCGATTGCTAGGAAACCAGCAACTCTTGATGGGCTTTCTGCTCCCTGCCACATTTGCACATATTTTTTTTCCAGGCTCCTGCCTGCTCTTCTCTCAATACACACATCCAAACTCACACCAGCATATGTTCTAGCTCACACCCCCTATGTCTGCCTGAATGAAATCACCAAAGCGTATGAGAAAATGGATGATGTTCTACAAATTGCAGCACTCTAAATGATGCAGACAGTGGAAGAAGAGTCCACAAACAAGAGTTTCTGTGTTTTGTTTCTGTTCAGTCTCCTGTTTCTATCACCGAAGCAAATTATTTGCTTTCCTGAAGACCCTTCACAAATGAAAAGTGGGGTTTCCTTGCTACAGGTGAGAATGAATTTTATAAATGTTGCACTGCACAGCAAGAAACAAAGCTTAGAGAGCACCTTCCAGTGCTATCAGTTCTACATTAGATCAAAGTCTCTCTTTAATTGATTTTTAAAACCCAGCCATGTCAAGTCAAGCACACAGGCATGGATGTTAGACCTGTGCCTTC
>NW_022322790.1:0-4782 GCF_002776525.5 Piliocolobus tephrosceles
CACTGCACTCCATCCTGAGTCGACAGAGCAACACCCCGTCTCAAAAAAAAAAAAAAATTTGCCAAGAAAACTGAAAGCAGGATAGCTGAGTAATTCAGGACTAAGTTCTGGAACTAAGAATGTGAATTACACCTTCCCTAATCTTCATTGTGTTGGATGGAACATAGTAAATGCTTGTAATATCTGATAAATAATGGGCTCTTAGTAAATTCGTGAATGAATATGTTAAGATGATCAACCTTAAGCTCTTCAGAGATACATTTCATAGCATATGAAACAAAAATATAACCTTAGACTTAAATGTAAGAGAAAAGGAGCAAGGCTTAAGTAAAATTGTGGGGGAAGTTGTTAAATGTGAAAATCTATGCTGGGCGTGGTGGCTCACACCTGTCATCCCAGCACTTTGGGAGGCCGAGGCGGGCGAATCATGAGGTGAGGAGTTCAAGGCCAGCCTGGCCAGCATGGTGAAACGCTGTCTCTACTAAAAATACAAAAAATTAGCTGGGCATGGTGGTGCGCGCCCGTAGTCCCAGCTACTGGAGAGGCTGAGGCAGGAGAATCACTTGAACCTGGGAGGTGGAAGTTGCAGTGAGCCGAGATTGCGCCGCTGCATTCCAGCCTGGCGATAGAGGGAGACTGTCTCAAAAAAAAAGAATTGTATCCTTCATTTTTAGTCTATAAATTGGAAAAGACAGCCATTTTTCTTTCTTTTTTTTTTTTTTGAAATGGAGTCTCACTCTGTCGCCCAGGCTGGAGTGCAGTGGCGCGATCTTGGCTCACTGCACATCCGCCTCCCAGGTTCACGCCATTTTCCTGCCTCAGCCTACCGAGTAGCTGGGACTACAGGCGCCTGCCACCACACCTGGCTTGTATTTTTATATTTTTAGTAGAGACAGGGTTTCACCGTGTTAGCCAGGATGGTCTCAATCTCTCGACCTCGTGATCCGCCTGCGGCCTCCCAAAGTGCTGGGATTACAGACGTGAGCCACCGTGCCCAGCCAAGACAGCCATTTTTCAATCTTAATTATAAGTGGTCTGAGAAGCATGGTTTAAGAGCCACTCCCTTACTTTAAAATACGGTATGAAGTTTTAATCACAACTTGGATACCTAGTTAATGTCAGAGAAAATAAAACTTACATGGATCTGCTTTATTCATTTAAAAAATTAAGCCTATTGAAGAGATGCGACACACGATTGTAGATATTCTAACAATGAAGAGTCAAGAAAAAGCTAATGTAGGTAAGTTTTAGTTCTTTTATTTCCTTCAAGTGAATTGTTGTTTTTTTGTTGTTGTTGTTTTTTAACTTTTAAGATCAGGAGTACATGTGCAGGATATGCAGGTTTGTTACAAAGGTAAATGTGTGTCATGGAGGTTTGTTTAACAGCTTATTTCCTCACCGAGATATTAAGCCTAGTATCCATTATTTTTCCTGATCCTCTCCCTTCTTCACCCTCCTATGTGCTCCAGTGTGTGTGTTCTTGAGGTGTCCATGTGTTCTCATCACTTAACTCCCACATGCAGCATTTAGTTTTCTGTTCCTGTGTTCGTTTGCTAAGGATAATGGCCTCCAGCTCCATCCATGTTCCTGCAAAGCACATGATCTCGTTCCTTTTTATGGCTGCATAGTATTCCATGGTGTATGTGTACCACATATTCTTTATCCAATCTATCATTGATGGGCATCTGGATTGATTCTATGTCTTTGCTATTGTGAACATTGCTGCAGTAAACATATGCGTCCATGTGTCTTTATAGTAGAATGATTTATAATCCCTTGGGTATATACCCAGTAATGGGATTACTAGATCGAAAGTATTTCTGTCTCTAGGTCTTTGAGGAATTGCCACACCGTCTTCCACAATGGTTGAACTAATTTATACACTCCCACTAACAATGTAAACGCATTCCGTTTTCTCCACAACTATGCCAGCATCTGTTATTTTTTGTTCTTTTAAGGATAGCCATTCTGACTGGTGTGAGATGGTATTTCATTGTGAATTGTAGTTTTATTGTTCTTTGCTGAATTAGTTTTTCTTTTATCTTTTTTGATTATTAAAATATGTCGGTTGTTTTCTTTCCTCATACTTCTATTGACCTACCTCTGAGATAAAGTGGCTTTATGTAGTATTTTTAATTAGGAGATCTGGCTCAATATTTAGATTTGTCACTGAATGTCTATGAAAGTTGCATCGTCTCTCTAGGCTTTAATTGTCTGCCTTAAAAATGAGGCAGTTTGACTAGATATCTAGACTTTTCACCTGTTAAATTCTGTGATCTGTTGTGTTGGCTAGAAAAGCTCATTCAGGAATTCTCTTTGCTGGGGATAGTAGATGGAGATAAGAGATTCATTAGTTGCCAGTCATAAAAGCATTTTAAGATTCAGATGGCCGGGCACGGTGGCTCAAGCCTGTAATCCCAGCACTTTGGGAGGCCGAGACGGGCAGATCACGAGGTCAGGAGATCGAGACCATCCTGGCTAACACGGTGAAACCCCGTCTCTATTAAAAAATACAAAAAACTAGCCGGGCGAGGTGGTGGGCGCCTGTAGTCCCAGCTACTCCAGAGACTTAGGCAGGAGAATGGTGTAAACCCAGGAGGCGGAGCTTGCAGTGAGCTGAGATCCGGCCACTGCACTCCAGCCTGGGCGACAGAGCGAGACTTCGTCTCAAAAAAAAAAAAAAGATTCAGATAAAGTTTATGCCAGTTGATATGACTTTTTAGGCAAAAAATACCCTCTTATCTGTAAAATACAGATTTTTGGGGACCATTGAATGAAATAATATAAAGTTTCATAGTTGATGACACATAGCAAATTCATTAAACTGTAGTCATTACTTAACTTTAGAAAAATGGTTTCCAATTATTTGCTATAACTGTATATTTTACAGTCATATTAGTGCATATTATATACCATCGCCTATGTATCTAGTTATTTTCTTTTCATTAATTTTAACAAGAGTCAAACAGTTTGAACTTTTTCTTTCTTTTTTTTTTTTGAAAGAGTCTTGCTCTGTTGTCCAGGCTGGAATTCAGGGGCGCAATCTCGGCTCACTGCAACCTCCGCCTCCTGGGTTCAAGCAATTCTCCTGCCTCAGCCTCCTGAGTAGCTGGGATTGCAGGCATGCACCATCACGCCCGTCTAATTTTGTATTTTTAGTAGAGATGGGGTTTTACCATGTTAGGCAGACTGGTCTTTACCTCCTGACCTCAGGTGATCCGCCCACCGTGGCCTTCCAAAGTGCGGGGATGACAGGTGTGAGCCACAGTGCCCGGCCAACAGTTTGAACTTTTAAAGTCTCTTGATATATGCTGCCAGATTGCTTTCCAGAACAGTATTAGTACCCTTTTAGTATGCAAAATTAATTTAAGATGTAGAGATCTAGGTTGAAGGGCTAAACCTTAAAAAAAAAAATCGAAGAGCATACTAAAGTTCTAATTTAAGGCCAGGCTCGGTGGCTCACGCCTGTAATCCCAGCTCTTTGGGAGGCCGAGATGGGCAGATCACCAGGTCAGGATATGGAGACCATCCTGGCTAACACAGTGAAACCCTGTCTCTACTAAAAATACAAAAAATTAGCTGGGCGTGGTGGCGGGCGCCTGTAGTCACAGCTACTCGGGAGGCTGAGGCAGGAGAGTGGTGTGAACCTGGGAGGCAGAGCTTGCAATGAGCTGAGATTGCGCCAATGCACTCCAGCCTGGGAGACAGAGCAAGACTGTGTCTCAAAAAAAAAAAAAAAAGGTCTAAATTAAGTATGTTATGTGAGTTTTTGATTACATGTATTAACTGAAAAAAAAAATCTGTTCATTGGTGTTAATATGTTAATTGCTGTGTTAGAGGTCATGCTTCTAATGGCAGCATGCTTAGTTCATCAGGGATTATTTCAATATATGGTGACTGCTAATGTACCAGGGGAACATGCGGAACATCTATATGATCTGATCTTACTAGTAGTATTTAGTGAAGGAGCTTGAGAAGCAGAGAGAGAAGGGGAAACCGAGGAAAGACTAGTATACCACAAACAAAAGGAGGAGAAAAGTTTAAGAATAACCCAGTCTTGGCCGGGCACGGTGGCTCACGCCTCTGTAATCCCAGCACTTTGGGAGGCCGAGGCCGGTGGATCACGAGGTCAAGAGATTGAGACCATCCTGGCCAACATGATGAAACCCCATCTCCACTAAAACTACAAAAATTAGCTGGGCGTGTTGGTACATGCCTGTAATCCCAGCTACTCAGGGGACTGAGGCAGGAGAATATCTTGAACCCGGGAAGTGGAGGTTGCAGTGAGCCGAGATCACACCACTGCACTCCAACCTGGTAACACAGTGAGACTCCGTGTCAAAAAGAAAAAAAAAGAAAAGAATAACCCCGTCGTGTCTCTTATTCACAAAAGACAGTCAAGTGGAAATTCAAATTTCATGAAAAGATCTTATAATTCTGTCTCTGGAGATACGTGGAAAGATGAAAGCAGTATTCTGATTAAGTTGCTCTTCCTATCTTACAGGATAATACTAGTTGGTGTTTTCTAGCAGGTATAATATTTGATTAGTCTTTAGATAGGGGAAGGAGCCATCCATGAACTCTTGGCTTTCTTAAATGTATAATTGTAAGTTCTGGATATAAAACCAACTTCACAAATCAGTTATTTGTGAACAACAAAAGACCGTAAGTGGTCGAAGTAGTTCAGAAGAGGGTTAAAAAAAAAAAGGACAAATAATAAGAAACAAGCACCACTTGGGTGTTTCACAGCTACCTCAAACACAAATAGCCAAACTTGAACAC
>NW_022322791.1:0-4782 GCF_002776525.5 Piliocolobus tephrosceles
GTGTTCAAGTTTGGCTATTTGTGTTTGAGGTAGCTGTGAAACACCCAAGTGGTGCTTGTTTCTTATTATTTGTCCTTTTTTTTTTTAACCCTCTTCTGAACTACTTCGACCACTTACGGTCTTTTGTTGTTCACAAATAACTGATTTGTGAAGTTGGTTTTATATCCAGAACTTACAATTATACATTTAAGAAAGCCAAGAGTTCATGGATGGCTCCTTCCCCTATCTAAAGACTAATCAAATATTATACCTGCTAGAAAACACCAACTAGTATTATCCTGTAAGATAGGAAGAGCAACTTAATCAGAATACTGCTTTCATCTTTCCACGTATCTCCAGAGACAGAATTATAAGATCTTTTCATGAAATTTGAATTTCCACTTGACTGTCTTTTGTGAATAAGAGACACGACGGGGTTATTCTTTTCTTTTTTTTTCTTTTTGACACGGAGTCTCACTGTGTTACCAGGTTGGAGTGCAGTGGTGTGATCTCGGCTCACTGCAACCTCCACTTCCCGGGTTCAAGATATTCTCCTGCCTCAGTCCCCTGAGTAGCTGGGATTACAGGCATGTACCAACACGCCCAGCTAATTTTTGTAGTTTTAGTGGAGATGGGGTTTCATCATGTTGGCCAGGATGGTCTCAATCTCTTGACCTCGTGATCCACCGGCCTCGGCCTCCCAAAGTGCTGGGATTACAGAGGCGTGAGCCACCGTGCCCGGCCAAGACTGGGTTATTCTTAAACTTTTCTCCTCCTTTTGTTTGTGGTATACTAGTCTTTCCTCGGTTTCCCCTTCTCTCTCTGCTTCTCAAGCTCCTTCACTAAATACTACTAGTAAGATCAGATCATATAGATGTTCCGCATGTTCCCCTGGTACATTAGCAGTCACCATATATTGAAATAATCCCTGATGAACTAAGCATGCTGCCATTAGAAGCATGACCTCTAACACAGCAATTAACATATTAACACCAATGAACAGATTTTTTTTTTCAGTTAATACATGTAATCAAAAACTCACATAACATACTTAATTTAGACCTTTTTTTTTTTTTTTTGAGACACAGTCTTGCTCTGTCTCCCAGGCTGGAGTGCATTGGCGCAATCTCAGCTCATTGCAAGCTCTGCCTCCCAGGTTCACACCACTCTCCTGCCTCAGCCTCCCGAGTAGCTGTGACTACAGGCGCCCGCCACCACGCCCAGCTAATTTTTTGTATTTTTAGTAGAGACAGGGTTTCACTGTGTTAGCCAGGATGGTCTCCATATCCTGACCTGGTGATCTGCCCATCTCGGCCTCCCAAAGAGCTGGGATTACAGGCGTGAGCCACCGAGCCTGGCCTTAAATTAGAACTTTAGTATGCTCTTCGATTTTTTTTTTTAAGGTTTAGCCCTTCAACCTAGATCTCTACATCTTAAATTAATTTTGCATACTAAAAGGGTACTAATACTGTTCTGGAAAGCAATCTGGCAGCATATATCAAGAGACTTTAAAAGTTCAAACTGTTGGCCGGGCACTGTGGCTCACACCTGTCATCCCCGCACTTTGGAAGGCCACGGTGGGCGGATCACCTGAGGTCAGGAGGTAAAGACCAGTCTGCCTAACATGGTAAAACCCCATCTCTACTAAAAATACAAAATTAGACGGGCGTGATGGTGCATGCCTGCAATCCCAGCTACTCAGGAGGCTGAGGCAGGAGAATTGCTTGAACCCAGGAGGCGGAGGTTGCAGTGAGCCGAGATTGCGCCCCTGAATTCCAGCCTGGACAACAGAGCAAGACTCTTTCAAAAAAAAAAAAGAAAGAAAAAGTTCAAACTGTTTGACTCTTGTTAAAATTAATGAAAAGAAAATAACTAGATACATAGGCGATGGTATATAATATGCACTAATATGACTGTAAAATATACAGTTATAGCAAATAATTGGAAACCATTTTTCTAAAGTTAAGTAATGACTACAGTTTAATGAATTTGCTATGTGTCATCAACTATGAAACTTTATATTATTTCATTCAATGGTCCCCAAAAATCTGTATTTTACAGATAAGAGGGTATTTTTTGCCTAAAAAGTCATATCAACTGGCATAAACTTTATCTGAATCTTTTTTTTTTTTTTGAGACGAAGTCTCGCTCTGTCGCCCAGGCTGGAGTGCAGTGGCCGGATCTCAGCTCACTGCAAGCTCCGCCTCCTGGGTTTACACCATTCTCCTGCCTAAGTCTCTGGAGTAGCTGGGACTACAGGCGCCCACCACCTCGCCCGGCTAGTTTTTTGTATTTTTTAATAGAGACGGGGTTTCACCGTGTTAGCCAGGATGGTCTCGATCTCCTGACCTCGTGATCTGCCCGTCTCGGCCTCCCAAAGTGCTGGGATTACAGGCTTGAGCCACCGTGCCCGGCCATCTGAATCTTAAAATGCTTTTATGACTGGCAACTAATGAATCTCTTATCTCCATCTACTATCCCCAGCAAAGAGAATTCCTGAATGAGCTTTTCTAGCCAACACAACAGATCACAGAATTTAACAGGTGAAAAGTCTAGATATCTAGTCAAACTGCCTCATTTTTAAGGCAGACAATTAAAGCCTAGAGAGACGATGCAACTTTCATAGACATTCAGTGACAAATCTAAATATTGAGCCAGATCTCCTAATTAAAAATACTACATAAAGCCACTTTATCTCAGAGGTAGGTCAATAGAAGTATGAGGAAAGAAAACAACCGACATATTTTAATAATCAAAAAAGATAAAAGAAAAACTAATTCAGCAAAGAACAATAAAACTACAATTCACAATGAAATACCATCTCACACCAGTCAGAATGGCTATCCTTAAAAGAACAAAAAATAACAGATGCTGGCATAGTTGTGGAGAAAACGGAATGCGTTTACATTGTTAGTGGGAGTGTATAAATTAGTTCAACCATTGTGGAAGACGGTGTGGCAATTCCTCAAAGACCTAGAGACAGAAATACTTTCGATCTAGTAATCCCATTACTGGGTATATACCCAAGGGATTATAAATCATTCTACTATAAAGACACATGGACGCATATGTTTACTGCAGCAATGTTCACAATAGCAAAGACATAGAATCAATCCAGATGCCCATCAATGATAGATTGGATAAAGAATATGTGGTACACATACACCATGGAATACTATGCAGCCATAAAAAGGAACGAGATCATGTGCTTTGCAGGAACATGGATGGAGCTGGAGGCCATTATCCTTAGCAAACGAACACAGGAACAGAAAACTAAATGCTGCATGTGGGAGTTAAGTGATGAGAACACATGGACACCTCAAGAACACACACACTGGAGCACATAGGAGGGTGAAGAAGGGAGAGGATCAGGAAAAATAATGGATACTAGGCTTAATATCTCGGTGAGGAAATAAGCTGTTAAACAAACCTCCATGACACACATTTACCTTTGTAACAAACCTGCATATCCTGCACATGTACTCCTGATCTTAAAAGTTAAAAAACAACAACAACAAAAAAACAACAATTCACTTGAAGGAAATAAAAGAACTAAAACTTACCTACATTAGCTTTTTCTTGACTCTTCATTGTTAGAATATCTACAATCGTGTGTCGCATCTCTTCAATAGGCTTAATTTTTTAAATGAATAAAGCAGATCCATGTAAGTTTTATTTTCTCTGACATTAACTAGGTATCCAAGTTGTGATTAAAACTTCATACCGTATTTTAAAGTAAGGGAGTGGCTCTTAAACCATGCTTCTCAGACCACTTATAATTAAGATTGAAAAATGGCTGTCTTGGCTGGGCACGGTGGCTCACGTCTGTAATCCCAGCACTTTGGGAGGCCGCAGGCGGATCACGAGGTCGAGAGATTGAGACCATCCTGGCTAACACGGTGAAACCCTGTCTCTACTAAAAATATAAAAATACAAGCCAGGTGTGGTGGCAGGCGCCTGTAGTCCCAGCTACTCGGTAGGCTGAGGCAGGAAAATGGCGTGAACCTGGGAGGCGGATGTGCAGTGAGCCAAGATCGCGCCACTGCACTCCAGCCTGGGCGACAGAGTGAGACTCCATTTCAAAAAAAAAAAAAAGAAAGAAAAATGGCTGTCTTTTCCAATTTATAGACTAAAAATGAAGGATACAATTCTTTTTTTTTGAGACAGTCTCCCTCTATCGCCAGGCTGGAATGCAGCGGCGCAATCTCGGCTCACTGCAACTTCCACCTCCCAGGTTCAAGTGATTCTCCTGCCTCAGCCTCTCCAGTAGCTGGGACTACGGGCGCGCACCACCATGCCCAGCTAATTTTTTGTATTTTTAGTAGAGACAGCGTTTCACCATGCTGGCCAGGCTGGCCTTGAACTCCTCACCTCATGATTCGCCCGCCTCGGCCTCCCAAAGTGCTGGGATGACAGGTGTGAGCCACCACGCCCAGCATAGATTTTCACATTTAACAACTTCCCCCACAATTTTACTTAAGCCTTGCTCCTTTTCTCTTACATTTAAGTCTAAGGTTATATTTTTGTTTCATATGCTATGAAATGTATCTCTGAAGAGCTTAAGGTTGATCATCTTAACATATTCATTCACGAATTTACTAAGAGCCCATTATTTATCAGATATTACAAGCATTTACTATGTTCCATCCAACACAATGAAGATTAGGGAAGGTGTAATTCACATTCTTAGTTCCAGAACTTAGTCCTGAATTACTCAGCTATCCTGCTTTCAGTTTTCTTGGCAAATTTTTTTTTTTTTTTGAGACGGGGTGTTGCTCTGTCGACTCAGGATGGAGTGCAGTG
>NW_022322792.1:0-4606 GCF_002776525.5 Piliocolobus tephrosceles
TTCAAGACCAGTGAGCCATGATTATGCCACTGCACTCCATCCTGAGTTGACAGAGCAACACCCTGTCTCAAAAAAATAAAAAATAAAAAATAACCCAAGAAAACTGAAAGTGGGATAGCTGAGTAATTCAGGACTAAGTTCTGGAACTAAGAATGTGAATTACACCTTCTCTAATCTTCACTGTGTTGGATGGAACATAGTAAATGCTTATAATATCTGATAAATAATGGGTACTTAGTAAATTCGTGAATGAATATGTTGAGATGATCAACCTTAAGCTCTTCAGAGATACAGTTCATAGCATATGAAACAAAAATATAACCATAGACTTAAATGTAAGAGAAAAGGAGCAAGGCTTAAGTAAAATCATGCGGGAAGTTTTTAAATGTGAAATTCTACGCTGGGCATGGTGGCTCACACCTGCAATCCCAGCGGTTTGGGAGGCCGAGGCGGGTGAATCATGAGGTCAGGAGTTCAAGGCCAGCCTGGCCAGCATGGTGAAACCCTGTCTCTACTAAAAATACAAAAAATTAGCTGGGCATGGTGGTGCGCGCCCATAATCCCAGCTACTCAAGAGGCTGAGGCAGGAGAATCACTTGAACCTGGGAGGCAGTGGTTGCAGTGAGCCAAGATTGCACCACTGCATTCCAGCCTGGTGATACAGGGAGACTGTCTCAAAAAAAAAAGAAAAGAAAGAAAAAGAAATTCTATCCTTTATTTTTAGTCTATAAATTGGAAAAGACAGCCATTTTTCTTTTTCTCTTTTTTTTTTTTTTTTTTTTTTTTTTGAGACAGAGTCTCACTCTGTCACCCAGGCTGGAGTGCAGTGGCATGATCTCATTTCACTGCAAGCTCTGCCTCCTGGGTTCATGCCATCATTCTCCTGCCTCAGCCTCTTGAGTAGCTGGGACTACAGGCGCCTGCCACCACGCCCGGCTAATTTTTTTGTATTTTTAGTAGAGACGGGGTTTCATCGTGTTAGCCAGGATAGTCTCAATCTCTTGACCTCCTGATCCACCTGCCTCAGCCTCCAAAAGTGCTGGGATTACAGGTGGGAGCTGCCGTGCCCGGCCAAGACAGCTGTTTTTCAATCTTAATTATAAGTGGTCTGAGAAGCATGGTTTAAGAGCCACTCCCTTACTTTAAAATATAGTATGAAATTTTAATCACAGCTTGGATACCTAGTTAATGTCAGAGAAAATAAAACTTACATGGATCTGCTTTATTCATTAAAAAAATTAAGCCTATTGAAGAGATGTGACACACGATTGTAGATATTCTAACAATGAAGAGTCAAGAAAAAGCTAATTTAGGTAAGTTTTAGTTCTTTTGTTTCGTTCAAGTGAACTGTAGTTTTTTGTTGTTGTTTTTTAACTTTTAAGATCAGGAGTACATGTGAAGGATGTGCAGGTTTGTTACAAAGGTAAATGTGTGTCATGGGGGGTTGTTTTACAGATTATTTCCTCTCCTAGGCATTAAGCCTAGTATCCATTATTTTTCCTGATACTCTCCCTCCTCCACCCCCCCATGTGCCCCAGTGTGTGTGTTCTTGAGGTGTCCATGTGTTCTCATCACTTAACTCCCACATGCAGTATTTAGTTTTCTATTCCTGTGTTAGTTTGCTAAGGATAATGGCTTCCAGCTCCATCCATGTTCCTGCAAAGGACATGATCTCGTTCCTTTTTATGGCTGCATAGTATTCCATGGTGTATGTGTACCACATTTTCTTTATCCAATCTATCATTGATGGGCATCTGGATTGATTCTGTGTCTTTGCTATTGTGAACAGTGCTGCAATAAACATATGCATCCATGTGTCTTTATAGTAGAATGATTTATAATCCCTTGGGTATATACCCAGTAATGGGATTAATAGATCAAAAGTATTTCTGTCTCTAGGTCTTTGAGGAATTGCCACACTGTCTTCCACAATGGTTGAACTAATTTATACACTCCCACCACAATGTAAACACATTCCTTTTTCTCCACAACCGTGCCAGCATCTGTTATTTTTTGGCCTTTTAAGGATAGCCATTCTGACTGGTGTGAGATGGTATTTCATTGTGAATTGTAGTTTTATTGTTTCTTTGCTGAATTAGTTTTTCTTTTATCTTTTTTAATTATTAAGATATGTAGGTTGTTTCTTTCCTCATACTTCTGTTGACCTACTTCTGAGATAAAGTGGCTTTATGTAGTATAAAGAATTTTTAATTAGGAGATCTGACTCAATATTTAGATTTGTCACTGAATGTCTGTGAAAGTTGCATTGTCTGTCTAGACTTTAATTGTCTGCCTTAAAAATGAGGCAGTTTGACTAGATATCTAGACTTTTCACCTGTTAAATTCTGTGATCTGTTGTGTTGGCTAGAAAAGCTCATTCAGGAATTCTCTTTGCTGGGGATAGTAGATGGAGATAAGAGATTCATTAGTTGCCAGTCATAAAAACATTTTAAGATTCAGATAAAGTTTATGCCAGTTGATATGACTTTAGGCAAAAAATACCCTCTTATTTGTAAAATACAGATTTTTTGGGACCATTGAATGAAATAATATTTATAAAGTATCATAGTTGATGACACATAGTAAATTCATTAAACTGTAGTCATTAATTAACTTTAGAAAAATGGTTTCCAATTATTTGCTATAACTGTATATTTTACAGTCAACAAATATTTGAGTGCATATTATATACCATCGACTATGTATCTAGTTATTTTCTTTTTATTAATTTTAACAAGAGTCAAACAGTTTGAACTTTTTCTTTCTTTTTTTTTTTTGAAAGAGTCTTGCTCTATTGTCCAAGCTGGAATTCAGGGGCGCAATCTCAGCTCACTGCAACCTCCACCTCCTGGGTTCAAGCAATTCTCCTGCCTCAGCCTTCCGAATAGCTGGGATTACAGGCATGTGCTACCACGCCCATCTAATTTTGTATTTTTAGTAGAGATGTGGTTTTGCCATGTTAGGCAGGCTGCTCTTGACCTCCTAACCTCAGGTGATCCGCACCCCCTGGCCTTCCAAAGTGCTGGGATGACAGGTGTGAGTCACCGTGCCCGGCCAACAGTTTGAACTTTTGAAGTCTCCTGATATATGCTGCCAGATTGCTTTCCAGAACAGTATTAGTACCCTTTTAGTATGCAAAATTAATTTAAGATGTAGAGATCTAGGTTGAAGGGCTAAACCTTAAAAAAAAAAAATCAAAGAGCATATTAAAGTTCTAAATTAAGGCTGGGCGCAGTGGCTCACACCTGTAATCCCAGCACTTTGGGAGGCCGAGGCGGGC
The DNA here is from genome assembly GCF_002776525.5 of Piliocolobus tephrosceles. Classification (NCBI taxonomy): domain Eukaryota; kingdom Metazoa; phylum Chordata; class Mammalia; order Primates; family Cercopithecidae; genus Piliocolobus; species Piliocolobus tephrosceles. The sequence goes on from NW_022322792.1 coordinate 3,281, forward strand.
GGATCACGAGGTCAGGAGATCGAGACCATCCTGGCCAACATGGTGAAACCCCATCTCTACTAAAAATACAAAAAATTAGCCGGGCATGGTGGCAGGTGCCTGTAGTCCCAGCTACTCGGGAGGCTGAGGCAGGAGAATGGCGTGAACCCAGGAGGCAGAGGTTGAATTGAGCCGAGATTACGCCAATGCACTCCAGCCTAGGCGACAGAGCAAGACTCTGTCTCAAAAAAAAAAAAAAAGTTCTAAATTAAGTATGTTATGTAAGTGTTTGATTACATGTATTAACTGAAAAAAAAAAACACAGTTCATTGGGGTTAATATGCTAATGACTGTGCTAATTACTATGCTAATGGCTATGTTGGAGGTAATGCTTACAATGGCAGCATGCTTAGTTCATCAGGGATTATTTCAATTTATGGTGAGTGCTAATATGTACCAAGGGAACATACGGAACATCTATATGATCTGATCTTACTAATAGTATTTAGTGAAGGAGCTTGAGAAGCAGAGAGAGAAGGAGAAACTGAAGAAAGACTAGTATACCAGAAACAAAAGGAGGAGAAAAGTTTAAGAATAACCCAGTCCTGGCAGGGCACGGTGGCTCATGCCTGTAATCCCAGCACTTTGGGAGGCCGAGGCAGGTGGATCACGAGATCAAGAGATTGAGACCATCCTGGCCAACATGGTGAAACCCTGTCTCCACTAAAACTACAAAAATTAGCTGGGCGTGGTGGCACATGCCTGTAATCCCAGCTACTCAGGGGGCTGAGGCAGGAGAATCTCTTGAACCCGGGAAGTGGAGGTTGCAGTGAGCCGAGATGGCACCACTGCACTCCAGCCTGGTGACGGAGTAGGACTCCGTGTCAAAAAAAAAAAAAAAGGAATAACCCCGTTGTGTCTCTTATTCACAAAAGACAGCAAAGTGGAAATTCAAATTTCATAAAAAGGTCTTCTCTCTGAATTCTGTCTCTGGAGATACGTTGAAAGATAAAAGTATTCTGATTACGTTGCTCTTCCTGTATTATCTTATCCTGTATTATCTTACAGGATAATACTAGTTGGTGTTTTCTAGCAGGTATAAAATTTGATTAGTCTTTAGATGGGGGAAGGAGCTATCCATAAACTCTTGGTTTTCTTAAATGTATAATTGTAAGTTCTGGATATAAAACCAACTTCACAGATCAGTTATTTGTGAACAGCAAAAGACCGTAAGTGGTCGAAGTAGTTCAGAAGAGGGTTTAAAAAAAAAAAGGACAAATAATAAGAAACAAGTACCACGTGGGTGTTTCACAGCTACCTCAAACACAAATAGCCAAACTTGAACAC
>NW_022322793.1:0-4606 GCF_002776525.5 Piliocolobus tephrosceles
GTGTTCAAGTTTGGCTATTTGTGTTTGAGGTAGCTGTGAAACACCCACGTGGTACTTGTTTCTTATTATTTGTCCTTTTTTTTTTTAAACCCTCTTCTGAACTACTTCGACCACTTACGGTCTTTTGCTGTTCACAAATAACTGATCTGTGAAGTTGGTTTTATATCCAGAACTTACAATTATACATTTAAGAAAACCAAGAGTTTATGGATAGCTCCTTCCCCCATCTAAAGACTAATCAAATTTTATACCTGCTAGAAAACACCAACTAGTATTATCCTGTAAGATAATACAGGATAAGATAATACAGGAAGAGCAACGTAATCAGAATACTTTTATCTTTCAACGTATCTCCAGAGACAGAATTCAGAGAGAAGACCTTTTTATGAAATTTGAATTTCCACTTTGCTGTCTTTTGTGAATAAGAGACACAACGGGGTTATTCCTTTTTTTTTTTTTTTGACACGGAGTCCTACTCCGTCACCAGGCTGGAGTGCAGTGGTGCCATCTCGGCTCACTGCAACCTCCACTTCCCGGGTTCAAGAGATTCTCCTGCCTCAGCCCCCTGAGTAGCTGGGATTACAGGCATGTGCCACCACGCCCAGCTAATTTTTGTAGTTTTAGTGGAGACAGGGTTTCACCATGTTGGCCAGGATGGTCTCAATCTCTTGATCTCGTGATCCACCTGCCTCGGCCTCCCAAAGTGCTGGGATTACAGGCATGAGCCACCGTGCCCTGCCAGGACTGGGTTATTCTTAAACTTTTCTCCTCCTTTTGTTTCTGGTATACTAGTCTTTCTTCAGTTTCTCCTTCTCTCTCTGCTTCTCAAGCTCCTTCACTAAATACTATTAGTAAGATCAGATCATATAGATGTTCCGTATGTTCCCTTGGTACATATTAGCACTCACCATAAATTGAAATAATCCCTGATGAACTAAGCATGCTGCCATTGTAAGCATTACCTCCAACATAGCCATTAGCATAGTAATTAGCACAGTCATTAGCATATTAACCCCAATGAACTGTGTTTTTTTTTTTCAGTTAATACATGTAATCAAACACTTACATAACATACTTAATTTAGAACTTTTTTTTTTTTTTTGAGACAGAGTCTTGCTCTGTCGCCTAGGCTGGAGTGCATTGGCGTAATCTCGGCTCAATTCAACCTCTGCCTCCTGGGTTCACGCCATTCTCCTGCCTCAGCCTCCCGAGTAGCTGGGACTACAGGCACCTGCCACCATGCCCGGCTAATTTTTTGTATTTTTAGTAGAGATGGGGTTTCACCATGTTGGCCAGGATGGTCTCGATCTCCTGACCTCGTGATCCGCCCGCCTCGGCCTCCCAAAGTGCTGGGATTACAGGTGTGAGCCACTGCGCCCAGCCTTAATTTAGAACTTTAATATGCTCTTTGATTTTTTTTTTTTAAGGTTTAGCCCTTCAACCTAGATCTCTACATCTTAAATTAATTTTGCATACTAAAAGGGTACTAATACTGTTCTGGAAAGCAATCTGGCAGCATATATCAGGAGACTTCAAAAGTTCAAACTGTTGGCCGGGCACGGTGACTCACACCTGTCATCCCAGCACTTTGGAAGGCCAGGGGGTGCGGATCACCTGAGGTTAGGAGGTCAAGAGCAGCCTGCCTAACATGGCAAAACCACATCTCTACTAAAAATACAAAATTAGATGGGCGTGGTAGCACATGCCTGTAATCCCAGCTATTCGGAAGGCTGAGGCAGGAGAATTGCTTGAACCCAGGAGGTGGAGGTTGCAGTGAGCTGAGATTGCGCCCCTGAATTCCAGCTTGGACAATAGAGCAAGACTCTTTCAAAAAAAAAAAAGAAAGAAAAAGTTCAAACTGTTTGACTCTTGTTAAAATTAATAAAAAGAAAATAACTAGATACATAGTCGATGGTATATAATATGCACTCAAATATTTGTTGACTGTAAAATATACAGTTATAGCAAATAATTGGAAACCATTTTTCTAAAGTTAATTAATGACTACAGTTTAATGAATTTACTATGTGTCATCAACTATGATACTTTATAAATATTATTTCATTCAATGGTCCCAAAAAATCTGTATTTTACAAATAAGAGGGTATTTTTTGCCTAAAGTCATATCAACTGGCATAAACTTTATCTGAATCTTAAAATGTTTTTATGACTGGCAACTAATGAATCTCTTATCTCCATCTACTATCCCCAGCAAAGAGAATTCCTGAATGAGCTTTTCTAGCCAACACAACAGATCACAGAATTTAACAGGTGAAAAGTCTAGATATCTAGTCAAACTGCCTCATTTTTAAGGCAGACAATTAAAGTCTAGACAGACAATGCAACTTTCACAGACATTCAGTGACAAATCTAAATATTGAGTCAGATCTCCTAATTAAAAATTCTTTATACTACATAAAGCCACTTTATCTCAGAAGTAGGTCAACAGAAGTATGAGGAAAGAAACAACCTACATATCTTAATAATTAAAAAAGATAAAAGAAAAACTAATTCAGCAAAGAAACAATAAAACTACAATTCACAATGAAATACCATCTCACACCAGTCAGAATGGCTATCCTTAAAAGGCCAAAAAATAACAGATGCTGGCACGGTTGTGGAGAAAAAGGAATGTGTTTACATTGTGGTGGGAGTGTATAAATTAGTTCAACCATTGTGGAAGACAGTGTGGCAATTCCTCAAAGACCTAGAGACAGAAATACTTTTGATCTATTAATCCCATTACTGGGTATATACCCAAGGGATTATAAATCATTCTACTATAAAGACACATGGATGCATATGTTTATTGCAGCACTGTTCACAATAGCAAAGACACAGAATCAATCCAGATGCCCATCAATGATAGATTGGATAAAGAAAATGTGGTACACATACACCATGGAATACTATGCAGCCATAAAAAGGAACGAGATCATGTCCTTTGCAGGAACATGGATGGAGCTGGAAGCCATTATCCTTAGCAAACTAACACAGGAATAGAAAACTAAATACTGCATGTGGGAGTTAAGTGATGAGAACACATGGACACCTCAAGAACACACACACTGGGGCACATGGGGGGGTGGAGGAGGGAGAGTATCAGGAAAAATAATGGATACTAGGCTTAATGCCTAGGAGAGGAAATAATCTGTAAAACAACCCCCCATGACACACATTTACCTTTGTAACAAACCTGCACATCCTTCACATGTACTCCTGATCTTAAAAGTTAAAAAACAACAACAAAAAACTACAGTTCACTTGAACGAAACAAAAGAACTAAAACTTACCTAAATTAGCTTTTTCTTGACTCTTCATTGTTAGAATATCTACAATCGTGTGTCACATCTCTTCAATAGGCTTAATTTTTTTAATGAATAAAGCAGATCCATGTAAGTTTTATTTTCTCTGACATTAACTAGGTATCCAAGCTGTGATTAAAATTTCATACTATATTTTAAAGTAAGGGAGTGGCTCTTAAACCATGCTTCTCAGACCACTTATAATTAAGATTGAAAAACAGCTGTCTTGGCCGGGCACGGCAGCTCCCACCTGTAATCCCAGCACTTTTGGAGGCTGAGGCAGGTGGATCAGGAGGTCAAGAGATTGAGACTATCCTGGCTAACACGATGAAACCCCGTCTCTACTAAAAATACAAAAAAATTAGCCGGGCGTGGTGGCAGGCGCCTGTAGTCCCAGCTACTCAAGAGGCTGAGGCAGGAGAATGATGGCATGAACCCAGGAGGCAGAGCTTGCAGTGAAATGAGATCATGCCACTGCACTCCAGCCTGGGTGACAGAGTGAGACTCTGTCTCAAAAAAAAAAAAAAAAAAAAAAAAAAGAGAAAAAGAAAAATGGCTGTCTTTTCCAATTTATAGACTAAAAATAAAGGATAGAATTTCTTTTTCTTTCTTTTCTTTTTTTTTTGAGACAGTCTCCCTGTATCACCAGGCTGGAATGCAGTGGTGCAATCTTGGCTCACTGCAACCACTGCCTCCCAGGTTCAAGTGATTCTCCTGCCTCAGCCTCTTGAGTAGCTGGGATTATGGGCGCGCACCACCATGCCCAGCTAATTTTTTGTATTTTTAGTAGAGACAGGGTTTCACCATGCTGGCCAGGCTGGCCTTGAACTCCTGACCTCATGATTCACCCGCCTCGGCCTCCCAAACCGCTGGGATTGCAGGTGTGAGCCACCATGCCCAGCGTAGAATTTCACATTTAAAAACTTCCCGCATGATTTTACTTAAGCCTTGCTCCTTTTCTCTTACATTTAAGTCTATGGTTATATTTTTGTTTCATATGCTATGAACTGTATCTCTGAAGAGCTTAAGGTTGATCATCTCAACATATTCATTCACGAATTTACTAAGTACCCATTATTTATCAGATATTATAAGCATTTACTATGTTCCATCCAACACAGTGAAGATTAGAGAAGGTGTAATTCACATTCTTAGTTCCAGAACTTAGTCCTGAATTACTCAGCTATCCCACTTTCAGTTTTCTTGGGTTATTTTTTATTTTTTATTTTTTTGAGACAGGGTGTTGCTCTGTCAACTCAGGATGGAGTGCAGTGGCATAATCATGGCTCACTGGTCTTGAA
>NW_022322794.1:0-2837 GCF_002776525.5 Piliocolobus tephrosceles
ATTTCTCAAAAGAAGACATTCATACAGCCAACAGACACATGAAAAAACGCTCATCATCACTCGCCATCAGAGAGATATTCATATTTTAAAAGCATAAAATATCACTTCTCCGCATGAAATTCCTCACTGAATTCCTTTATTTAAAGCAAAATGCAAAATCCTTTAAGTGAACTATAGGTTCTAAGAAAATCAGCTCTCTAACTACTTCCAGGTAAGTGTTTACTCTGCCAGGAAAACACTCCTATTTATACCTGTCCAACTCCTAATTGATTTTTAGGATTCGGCTTTAATGTGACTTTCTTAAACAGACCTCTCCATTTGTTCCAAAAACTATTACACTGCTGCAAAAGGAAGAAGAGATGATCAATTTTGGTAATCCTGATTTTGACTATATCAGTATTCGTTGTGTCTTAGGATAACATCAAAGCTAGAAGTAACACAACAATAATATTAAATAATAATAATAATGCTAATACAAACTAACATTTACTGCCCAGCATTGTTCAGTTTATCAAAACATATTGAGAGTCTCACTATAGGCCAAAAACTGCTTCAAGACCTACCAATAAAACTGTAAACTAAACAGACAGAGTCTCTGTCCTCATGGAGTACATAGTCTGACGGATCTATCATGCTAGGATTCTCACAAATAGCTAGACAACTGGGATAATTTGAAAAAGACAATTAAAAATAAGCTATTTGCAAAGTTTTTGGCAAAGTGTAGGGAAAGCACAAGGAATAGTACAACAAATTGGCCTTTGAAAATGCCTGTCAATGAAATGAAGAAACTACTAGAACCCAGAAAAGCTGTGATTCTCAAACTTTACCATGCCTATGAATCACGTGGAGCTCATGTTGAACTGTAGACTTTTGAATCAGTAAATCTGAGTTGGGGCCTGAGAGTCTATTTATCTACTCAGCTCCCAGATGATGCCAATGCTGAAGTTCCTTAGATCATGGTTTAAGTAGCACAGATGTAGAAGAAATCACTCTTAGGAAGAGAAATGATCTTCGCTAAAAGAAAACAACCAGCCTGAAGTGAATCAGTTATTAAAATGATCCAAGTAAGATACATAACCTTACTTCACTCTTCTCCTTCCTCCTTTATGCTGCTGGGGTGCTCCATTAGTCAAACCTAACAAGGTGCCAGAGAAGAAGAGAATTTCTTCATACTGTCAGTACAGATAAGTGTCCTGGGCAAAAATCAGGCTACAGAAGAGTGGAGGTTTCTCTGGAAAGCCAAACAGAAGATATCTAACAAAGAAGATAGACAATAAACAAAAAAGATAAGTCAGTACATGGTCTGCAAAACAGTGACAAATGTTATAGAAGAAAAATAAACTAGATTAAGAAGCTAGAAAAGATTAAGGAATAGGAATGGCACTCTCTTGGTTTTAGAAGGGCTCTCAAATAAAATGGTCCCTCCTAAGAGCTAAATGGGAAGAAAGAGAAAGTCGTGTGTATATCTGAGCAAGAGCATTTCCAGATGAGAGAATAAGAGAAAAGGTTGAGGAAGAACACAATGTGACTGGAACAGAGTGTGTCCGGGCTAAAGTGGTAGAAACAGAGGCCAGGGGCCGAGCATAGTGGCCCATGCCTGTAATAATTCCAGCACTTTGGGAGGCCTAGGCGGGCGGATCACGAGGTCAGGAGGTCGAGACCATCCTGGCTAACACGTTGAAACTCCGTTTCTACTAAAAATACAAAAAAAAAAAACAAACAAAAAAAAAAAAAAAACTAGCCGGGCGTGGTGGCGGGCGCCTGTAGTCCCAGCTACTCGGGAGGCTGAGGCAGGAGAATGGCGTGGACCCGGGAGGCGGAGCTTGCAGTGAGCCAAGATCTCAAGGCTGCACTCCAGCCTGGGCGACAGAGCAAGATTCTGTCTCAAAGAAAAAAAGAAAAGAGAAAAGAAAAAGAAAATGAGCCTAGGTTAGAGGGACTAGACCATGAGGAGAGTGGAAGAAATAGGGAGAACAGGCAGGCAGTTTTGCAATGGTCTCAGGAGAAAATTATAGCTTGTATCATGGTAATAGAACCTCTAGAAAGTATAGCAAAATGAATCATTTAATCTTAGATAATCTGTATTGGGAAAAACATTCATTTTGAATACCAGAGCTAATTTTTGAATACTGTCTTCTCTCTAAGACATTAAATTCATGAATACCATTATAAGTCATTTAGTTGTAAGCCAATTTAACTGCAAAATATTGTGAATATGATTTTTAAATTTCCACTTCAACCGTATGTATATCCTTTTAGTATCCATCTTTGCATCTTTGATTAACCCTTTTTTTTTTTTTTTTCTTTTTTGAGACGGAGTTTTGCTTTTGTTGCCCAGGCTGGAACGCAATGGCGCGATCTTGGCTCACTGCAACCTCCGCTTCCCGGGTTCTAGTGATTCTCGTGCCTCAGCCTTCCAAGTAGCTGGGATTACAGGCGCCCGCCACCACACCCAGCTAAATTTTTGTATTTTGAGTAGAGATGGGATTTCACCATGTTGGCCAGGCTGGTCGCGAACTCCTGACTTCAGGTGATCCACCCGCCTCGGCTTCCCAAAGTGCTGGGATTACAAGCGTGAGGCACCGCGACCGGCCTGATTAACTTTTAAAAATCATTCATTCTTCATCTATGTCTATGGCTTCCTTTCCACAACCAGTAAGAGTTTGAATTACTCTTTAGATATTCTTTTTTTTTTTTTTTTGAGACGGAGTCTCACTCTGTCCTCCTGGCTGGAGTGCAGTGGGCGATCTTGGCTCACTGCAAGCTCCGCCTCTCGGGTTCACGCCATTCTCCTGCCTCAGCCTCCCGAGTAGCTGGGACTACAGGCGCCCGCCACC
>NW_022322794.1:2937-4694 GCF_002776525.5 Piliocolobus tephrosceles
TTATTATACTTTAAGTTCTAGGGTACATGTGCATAACGTGCAGGTTACATATGTATACATGTGCCATGTTGGTGTGCTGCACCCATCAACTCGTCAGCACCCATCAATTCATCATTTATATCAGGTATAACTCCCCAATGCAATCCCTCCCCCCTCCCCCCTCCCCATGATAGGCCCCAGTGTGTGATGTTCCCCTTCCCGAGTCCAAGTGAGCTCATTGTTCAGTTCCCACCTATGAGTGAGAACATGCGGTGTTTGGTTTTCTCTTCTTGTGATAATTTGCTAAGAATCATGGTTTCCAGCTGCATCCATGTCTCTACAAAGGACGCAAACTCATCCTTTTTTATGGCTGCATAGTATTCCATGGTGTATATGTGCCACATTTTCTTAATCCAGTCTGTCACTGATGGACATTTGGGTTGATTCCAAGTCTTTGCTATTGTGAATAGTGCCGCAATAAACATACGTGTGCATGTGTCTTTGTAGTAGCATAATTTATAATCCTTTGGGTATATACCCAGTAGTGGGATGGCTGGGTCATATGGTACATCTAATTCTAGATCTTTGAGGAATTGCCATACTGTTTTCCATAATGGTTGAACTAGTTTGCAATCCCACCAACAGTGTAAAAGTGTTCCTATTTCTCCACATCCTCTCCAACACCTGTTGTTTCCTGATTTTTTAATGATTGCCATTCTAACTGGTGTGAGATGGTATCTCATTGTGGTTTTGATTTGAATGAACTTCCATTCACAATTGCTTCAAAGAGAATAAAATACCTAGGAATCCAACTTACAAGGGATGTAAAGGACCTCTTCAAGGAGAACTACAAACCACTGCTCAGTGAAATCAAAGAGGACACAAACAAATGGAAGAACATAACATGCTCATGGATAGGAAGAATCAATATCGTGAAAATGGCCATACTGCCCAAGGTTATTTATAGATTCAATGCCATCCCCATCAAGCTACCAATGAGTTTCTTCACAGATTTGGAAAAAACTGCTTTAAAGTTCATATGGAACCAAAAAAGAGCCCGCATTGCCAAGACAATCCTAAGTCAAAAGGACAAAGCCGGAGGCATCACGCTACCTGACTTCAAACTATACTACAAGGCTACAGTAACCAAAACAGCATGGTACTGGTACCAAAACAGAGATATAGACCAATGGAACAGAACGGAGTCCTCAGACATAATGCCATACATCTACAACCATCTGATCTTTGACAAACCTGAGAGAAACAAGAAATGGGGAAAGGATTCCCTATTTAATAAATGGTGCTGGGAAAATTGGCTAGCCATAAGTAGAAAGCTGAAACTGGATCCTTTCCTTACTCCTTATACGAAGATTAATTCAAGATGGATTAGAGACTTAAATGTTAGACCTAATACCATAAAAACCCTAGAAGAAAATCTAGGTAGTACCATTCAGGACATAGGCACGGGCAAGGACTTCATGTCTAAAACACCAAAAGCAACGGCAGCAAAAGCCAAAATTGACAAATGGGATCTCATTAAACTAAAGAGCTTCTGCACAGCAAAAGAAACTACCATCAGAGTGAACAGGCAACCTACAGAATGGGAGAAAATTTTTGCAATCTACTCATCTGATAAAGGGCTAATTTCCAGAATCTACAAAGAACTCAAACAAATATACAAGAAAAAAACAAACAACCCCATCAAAAAGTGGGCAAAGGATATGAACAGACATTTCTCAAAAGAAGACATTCATACAGCCAACAGACACATGAAAAAA
>NW_022322795.1:0-1757 GCF_002776525.5 Piliocolobus tephrosceles
TTTTTTCATGTGTCTGTTGGCTGTATGAATGTCTTCTTTTGAGAAATGTCTGTTCATATCCTTTGCCCACTTTTTGATGGGGTTGTTTGTTTTTTTCTTGTATATTTGTTTGAGTTCTTTGTAGATTCTGGAAATTAGCCCTTTATCAGATGAGTAGATTGCAAAAATTTTCTCCCATTCTGTAGGTTGCCTGTTCACTCTGATGGTAGTTTCTTTTGCTGTGCAGAAGCTCTTTAGTTTAATGAGATCCCATTTGTCAATTTTGGCTTTTGCTGCCGTTGCTTTTGGTGTTTTAGACATGAAGTCCTTGCCCGTGCCTATGTCCTGAATGGTACTACCTAGATTTTCTTCTAGGGTTTTTATGGTATTAGGTCTAACATTTAAGTCTCTAATCCATCTTGAATTAATCTTCGTATAAGGAGTAAGGAAAGGATCCAGTTTCAGCTTTCTACTTATGGCTAGCCAATTTTCCCAGCACCATTTATTAAATAGGGAATCCTTTCCCCATTTCTTGTTTCTCTCAGGTTTGTCAAAGATCAGATGGTTGTAGATGTATGGCATTATGTCTGAGGACTCCGTTCTGTTCCATTGGTCTATATCTCTGTTTTGGTACCAGTACCATGCTGTTTTGGTTACTGTAGCCTTGTAGTATAGTTTGAAGTCAGGTAGCGTGATGCCTCCGGCTTTGTCCTTTTGACTTAGGATTGTCTTGGCAATGCGGGCTCTTTTTTGGTTCCATATGAACTTTAAAGCAGTTTTTTCCAAATCTGTGAAGAAACTCATTGGTAGCTTGATGGGGATGGCATTGAATCTATAAATAACCTTGGGCAGTATGGCCATTTTCACGATATTGATTCTTCCTATCCATGAGCATGTTATGTTCTTCCATTTGTTTGTGTCCTCTTTGATTTCACTGAGCAGTGGTTTGTAGTTCTCCTTGAAGAGGTCCTTTACATCCCTTGTAAGTTGGATTCCTAGGTATTTTATTCTCTTTGAAGCAATTGTGAATGGAAGTTCATTCAAATCAAAACCACAATGAGATACCATCTCACACCAGTTAGAATGGCAATCATTAAAAAATCAGGAAACAACAGGTGTTGGAGAGGATGTGGAGAAATAGGAACACTTTTACACTGTTGGTGGGATTGCAAACTAGTTCAACCATTATGGAAAACAGTATGGCAATTCCTCAAAGATCTAGAATTAGATGTACCATATGACCCAGCCATCCCACTACTGGGTATATACCCAAAGGATTATAAATTATGCTACTACAAAGACACATGCACACGTATGTTTATTGCGGCACTATTCACAATAGCAAAGACTTGGAATCAACCCAAATGTCCATCAGTGACAGACTGGATTAAGAAAATGTGGCACATATACACCATGGAATACTATGCAGCCATAAAAAAGGATGAGTTTGCGTCCTTTGTAGAGACATGGATGCAGCTGGAAACCATGATTCTTAGCAAATTATCACAAGAAGAGAAAACCAAACACCGCATGTTCTCACTCATAGGTGGGAACTGAACAATGAGCTCACTTGGACTCGGGAAGGGGAACATCACACACTGGGGCCTATCATGGGGAGGGGGGAGGGGGGAGGGATTGCATTGGGGAGTTATACCTGATATAAATGATGAATTGATGGGTGCTGACGAGTTGATGGGTGCAGCACACCAACATGGCACATGTATACATATGTAACCTGCACGTTATGCACATGTACCCTAGAACTTAAAGTATAATAA
>NW_022322795.1:1857-4694 GCF_002776525.5 Piliocolobus tephrosceles
GGTGGCGGGCGCCTGTAGTCCCAGCTACTCGGGAGGCTGAGGCAGGAGAATGGCGTGAACCCGAGAGGCGGAGCTTGCAGTGAGCCAAGATCGCCCACTGCACTCCAGCCAGGAGGACAGAGTGAGACTCCGTCTCAAAAAAAAAAAAAAAAGAATATCTAAAGAGTAATTCAAACTCTTACTGGTTGTGGAAAGGAAGCCATAGACATAGATGAAGAATGAATGATTTTTAAAAGTTAATCAGGCCGGTCGCGGTGCCTCACGCTTGTAATCCCAGCACTTTGGGAAGCCGAGGCGGGTGGATCACCTGAAGTCAGGAGTTCGCGACCAGCCTGGCCAACATGGTGAAATCCCATCTCTACTCAAAATACAAAAATTTAGCTGGGTGTGGTGGCGGGCGCCTGTAATCCCAGCTACTTGGAAGGCTGAGGCACGAGAATCACTAGAACCCGGGAAGCGGAGGTTGCAGTGAGCCAAGATCGCGCCATTGCGTTCCAGCCTGGGCAACAAAAGCAAAACTCCGTCTCAAAAAAGAAAAAAAAAAAAAAAAGGGTTAATCAAAGATGCAAAGATGGATACTAAAAGGATATACATACGGTTGAAGTGGAAATTTAAAAATCATATTCACAATATTTTGCAGTTAAATTGGCTTACAACTAAATGACTTATAATGGTATTCATGAATTTAATGTCTTAGAGAGAAGACAGTATTCAAAAATTAGCTCTGGTATTCAAAATGAATGTTTTTCCCAATACAGATTATCTAAGATTAAATGATTCATTTTGCTATACTTTCTAGAGGTTCTATTACCATGATACAAGCTATAATTTTCTCCTGAGACCATTGCAAAACTGCCTGCCTGTTCTCCCTATTTCTTCCACTCTCCTCATGGTCTAGTCCCTCTAACCTAGGCTCATTTTCTTTTTCTTTTCTCTTTTCTTTTTTTCTTTGAGACAGAATCTTGCTCTGTCGCCCAGGCTGGAGTGCAGCCTTGAGATCTTGGCTCACTGCAAGCTCCGCCTCCCGGGTCCACGCCATTCTCCTGCCTCAGCCTCCCGAGTAGCTGGGACTACAGGCGCCCGCCACCACGCCCGGCTAGTTTTTTTTTTTTTTTTGTTTGTTTTTTTTTTTTGTATTTTTAGTAGAAACGGAGTTTCAACGTGTTAGCCAGGATGGTCTCGACCTCCTGACCTCGTGATCCGCCCGCCTAGGCCTCCCAAAGTGCTGGAATTATTACAGGCATGGGCCACTATGCTCGGCCCCTGGCCTCTGTTTCTACCACTTTAGCCCGGACACACTCTGTTCCAGTCACATTGTGTTCTTCCTCAACCTTTTCTCTTATTCTCTCATCTGGAAATGCTCTTGCTCAGATATACACACGACTTTCTCTTTCTTCCCATTTAGCTCTTAGGAGGGACCATTTTATTTGAGAGCCCTTCTAAAACCAAGAGAGTGCCATTCCTATTCCTTAATCTTTTCTAGCTTCTTAATCTAGTTTATTTTTCTTCTATAACATTTGTCACTGTTTTGCAGACCATGTACTGACTTATCTTTTTTGTTTATTGTCTATCTTCTTTGTTAGATATCTTCTGTTTGGCTTTCCAGAGAAACCTCCACTCTTCTGTAGCCTGATTTTTGCCCAGGACACTTATCTGTACTGACAGTATGAAGAAATTCTCTTCTTCTCTGGCACCTTGTTAGGTTTGACTAATGGAGCACCCCAGCAGCATAAAGGAGGAAGGAGAAGAGTGAAGTAAGGTTATGTATCTTACTTGGATCATTTTAATAACTGATTCACTTCAGGCTGGTTGTTTTCTTTTAGCGAAGATCATTTCTCTTCCTAAGAGTGATTTCTTCTACATCTGTGCTACTTAAACCATGATCTAAGGAACTTCAGCATTGGCATCATCTGGGAGCTGAGTAGATAAATAGACTCTCAGGCCCCAACTCAGATTTACTGATTCAAAAGTCTACAGTTCAACATGAGCTCCACGTGATTCATAGGCATGGTAAAGTTTGAGAATCACAGCTTTTCTGGGTTCTAGTAGTTTCTTCATTTCATTGACAGGCATTTTCAAAGGCCAATTTGTTGTACTATTCCTTGTGCTTTCCCTACACTTTGCCAAAAACTTTGCAAATAGCTTATTTTTAATTGTCTTTTTCAAATTATCCCAGTTGTCTAGCTATTTGTGAGAATCCTAGCATGATAGATCCGTCAGACTATGTACTCCATGAGGACAGAGACTCTGTCTGTTTAGTTTACAGTTTTATTGGTAGGTCTTGAAGCAGTTTTTGGCCTATAGTGAGACTCTCAATATGTTTTGATAAACTGAACAATGCTGGGCAGTAAATGTTAGTTTGTATTAGCATTATTATTATTATTTAATATTATTGTTGTGTTACTTCTAGCTTTGATGTTATCCTAAGACACAACGAATACTGATATAGTCAAAATCAGGATTACCAAAATTGATCATCTCTTCTTCCTTTTGCAGCAGTGTAATAGTTTTTGGAACAAATGGAGAGGTCTGTTTAAGAAAGTCACATTAAAGCCGAATCCTAAAAATCAATTAGGAGTTGGACAGGTATAAATAGGAGTGTTTTCCTGGCAGAGTAAACACTTACCTGGAAGTAGTTAGAGAGCTGATTTTCTTAGAACCTATAGTTCACTTAAAGGATTTTGCATTTTGCTTTAAATAAAGGAATTCAGTGAGGAATTTCATGCGGAGAAGTGATATTTTATGCTTTTAAAATATGAATATCTCTCTGATGGCGAGTGATGATGAGCGTTTTTTCATGTGTCTGTTGGCTGTATGAATGTCTTCTTTTGAGAAAT
>NW_022322796.1:0-8098 GCF_002776525.5 Piliocolobus tephrosceles
TTAATTTGATTAAAATGAGACCTTTAAATAATAGAACCTTCTCAATAATTGATCATGAGAAGAGGAGCGACTTTGAAAACCTTTTGTGGCACATGTGTGCTGGGTTTCTCACTGGCAACGCAGTTGCAATCATTGGCCACTGTAGAGATTAGTTACTTTTATTTTCCAATAATCAAGCAATTCAAATCCGCTCACCTTCTCTGTGATAAGTGGCTATCAACAGTATGCTAGCTCACAGATTTTTAAACTTATTTTGGAATCATTTTAGATTTATAGAAAGATCGTGTAGAGTCGAGAGTCCCACATACCCTTTTCCCAGCTTCCCTGACATGAACATCTTACACGTCCACAGCACGTCTGTCAAAACTAAGAAATTAACATTGGTGCAATGCATTAACTACAGGCTTTATTCAGCTTTCACTCGTTTTTCTAATATTGTCCTTTTTCTATCCCAGGATCCAATCCAGGACGCCACATTGCTTTTAGCTCTCATACTTCCTTAGTCTCTTCCAGTCTAGCGTTTTCTCAGCCTTGCTTTTCTTGACTTTGACATACTTGAGGAGCAGTGGTCAGGTATTTTATGGATGTCCATCCTTTGGGGTTTTATTAATGTTTTCTCATGATTCGTGTGGGGTTATGGATTTTGAGGAAAGAAAACCACAGAGGTGAAGTGCCCTTCTCGTCACGTCCTATCAGGGGGACCTACCATGACTCATCCCTGGTGAGGTTAACCTGGATCACTTGGCTAAGACAGAGTCCGCTGGGTTTCTTCATCAGAAAGTCCCCATTTTCCCCTTTCTGTATTCTATCCATGGGAAGCAAGTCAGTCAGTCCAGCCCCTACTCAAAGGGAGGAGAATTAAGCTCCATTTCCTGGAGGGGGATTATCTACATAGATTACTTAGAATTCTTCTGTGAGACAGACTTGTTTCTTGTCCTCAGATATTTATTTATTCGATCATTTATTCATATCAGTATATCCTCATATATATTATTTTATTTTCTGAGTTAGAATCCAGTGCTATCGTTATTTATTTTGTTTTGTGATTGTCCCAGTTTTGGTGATTGGGAATTTTCTCAGTTTGGTTCCTGTGTTTCTTTGGTATGTGCCTCCCTTAACCGCAGCATTTCCTTATTTTCTGGGACTAACAAGATACTGCAGACTCATTTTGCATTTTCCCTGACCCAGTCCTGAAATCAGCCTATTTTCTTTTTCTTTTGAGACAGAGTCTCACTTGTTGCCCAGGCTGGTATGCAGCGGCATGATCTTGGCTCACTGCAGCCTCCGCCTCCTGGGTTCAAGCCATTCTCCTGCGTCAGCATCCTGAGTAGCTGGGACTACAGGTGCGTGCCACCATGCCCACCTAATTTTTTGTATTTTTAGTAGAGACGGGGTTTCCCCATGTTGGCCAGGATGGTCTCGATCTCCTGACCTTGTGATCCACCCACCTCGGTCACCCAAAGTGCTGGGATTAGAGGCGTGAGCCACCGTGCCCAGCCAATCAGCCTATTTTCTAAGGAGTCCTGGTTTCCTTTACTGGTGAATGAAATGGTATTAGAAGCAAGTCTGTGTGTTGAGAATGCTCATAGCTACTGGAGTGCCACTGTTTCTACGTAGATGGACAGACTTATATTCATGTCTCCGACTCTAATCCAGTATCACAGAGTTCAATTCTAGTCTTTCTCTTTTGCTTATTTTTAACTTCTCTTTCTGACAGTGTGAAATCTGGGTCCCATCATCTGCAATGTTTTTCTTCATTTGTTTACATGTGAAGTATTTAAAGAATGGCTGACACTGGCTGGACACGGGGGTTCATGCCTGTAATCCCAGCACTTTGGGAGGCCAAGAGGTCAGGAGTTCAAGACCAGCCTGGGCAACATGACAAAACCCCGTCTCTACTAAAAATACAAAATTAGCTGGATGTGGCAGCGTGTGCCCGTAATCTTAGCTACTTGGGAGGCTGAGACAGGAGAATTGCTTGAACCTGGGAGGCAGAGCTGAGTGATCTGCCTCCACTGAACTCCAGCTTGGGTGACAGACAGAGACTCTGTCTCAAAAAAAAAAAAAAAAAAGAGAATTGCTAACATTTACCCCTATGAGACAGAAATTCACCAACTGGAGTACAGTGTTTATGTACAGATTGTTTTGTTTTTAGACTTTAAATATCCAGTCAAAACACTGTTCCCAAAGTTACCTAGATCAGTGGCTCTTTTCATACTCCTTCAGCAAATGTATGTCAAACATTTGTAATACAGTTAGGTCTTTTTGTCACAGACTCAGTTCTATCCTGGTATTCCTCAACATCTTGGATGATTTTTAAAAATAGCATACAATGAAGTTCCCGCTTTGTGGTGTATGGGCCTACGGGTCTTGACAAATTCATGAAGCCATGTATCCACTACCCCAGTACCATAGAGAACAGTTCCAATGACCTAAAATAGAACATTTGTGGTCCCGTTATCCCCGATTTCTCCTCTAATCTTTGACAATCACTGAACTGTTTTCCATCCCCATAGTTTTGCCTTTTCTATAATGTCATATGCCTGGAATTATATAACATGTAGTCTTTTGGGTCTGGCTTCTTTTATTTAGCAAAATGCATTTAAGATTCACCCACATCGCTGCGGGAATCAAATAGGCCATTCTTTTCATTGCTGAGTAGTATTCCATTGTATGGATAGATCACAGTTTTTAAATATATTTGCCTGTTGAAGGTCATCTTTGTTGCTTCCATTTTTTAATGATTATGAATAAAGTTGCTATAAACATAGGTTAGCTTGGTTTTGTGTGAATGTAAATTTCTGATTCACTTGATTAAATACCTAGAAGTGTGATTGTTGGTTTATACGATAAGTCTGTTTTTAACTTTATAAGAAACTGCCAAACTGTTTTCCAAAGTGACTGTACCACTTTGCATTCCCACCAGTGATAAATGGGAGTTCTTACGGTTCTCTGTCTTCGTCATCATTTGGTGTCGTCTGATTGATTTTAGCAATTCTAATTAGTGGGAAGTGATACATAATTGTGGTTTGAATTTATACTTACCTGGTGACAATGATATTGATCATTTTTTCATATGCTTGTCATTTGGGCTTCTTATTTGATGAAGTGTCTGCTTAAATCAGTTGCCCATTTTTTAATTGGGTCATATGTTTGCTTATGGTTAGATTTTAAGAGTTCTTTATATATTCTGAATACAAAGCTTTCATCAGACATGTGATTTATAAATACTTCTTCCAGTCTGTAGCTAGTCTTTTCATTCTCTTAACAGTGTCTTTCAAAGAGCAAAAGTTTTTAATTTTGATCAAGTTCAACTAAACGGTTTTTTTTCCTTTCATGGAGTGTGCTTTTGTTGTTATATCTAAAATTTTATTGCCAAACCCAAGTCCGGCAGATTTTCTATATTTACTTATAGAATTTCATAGTTTCACTTTTTACATTTATGTCTTTGATCCATTTGAATTAATTTTTATATGAGATATAAGGTATGTATTCTTCAGTATGCCTTCTTTTATTTTGTTGGTTTTGAACACGTGTTTTGGACATAGACAGTCTAATTTTAGTACCATTTGGTGAAAAGAACATCATTTTTCCATTGAATTTAATCAGCATCGTTATAAAAGTTTTGTTGACTAAATATTTGTAGATCTATTTCTGGGCTCTCTCTTCTATTCCACTAGTCTATGGGACTATCTTCCCACCAATATCATTCTGTCTGGATTACTACAGCTTTATATTGTCTTAAAATTATGTAGAATGAGTCCTTCAATTTCATTCTTTTTCTGAATAGTTTTGTTTATTCTATTCCATTTGCCCTTCCATTTAAGTTTCAAGATCATCTTATTGATATTTTCAAAACAATTTTGAAAATTGTTCTGGGATTTTAATTGGAATTCCATTAAATCTATAGATTAGATCTTAACAACACTGAATTTTTGAATTCAGGAACATGGTATATCTTTTCCACTTAGGTCTTCTTTAACTTTTCATCTGTCTTATAGTTGTCAGCATATATATCCTGCACAGATTTTGTTAGGTTTACATTTAAGTATGTCATATTCATGTGAGTGCTATTGTAAATGATATTTTGTTATTTCAGATTCTATTTTCTATTCCTAGAATATAAGAATATAAATGACTTTTGTATATTTACTATGTATCTGAAAACTTGCTAAACAAGCATTTTTGAAAAAAAAAGACAATCTGTCCCTATTTTCTCATTGATTGTAAAAATCCCTATTTCAAAGCATTTTGAAAAAGATGTTTGAAGAAAAACCTATATATTTTCTCATATTACAGACAATTCACAAGAAAAAGCACGTAGGCCAGGTGCCATGGCTCATGCCTGTAATTTCAGCACTTTGGGAGACTGAGGTGGGCAGATTGCTTGAAATGAGGAGTTTGAGACCGGTCTGGCAAACATGGTGAAACCCCGTCTCTACTAAAAATACAAAAATTATCTGGGTGTGGGGGCACATGCCTGTAATCCCAGCTACCCGGGAGGCTGAGGCATGAGAATCACTTCAGCCCATGAGGTGGAGGTTGCAGTGAGCCGAGATCACACTACTGAGCTCCAGCCTGGGCAACAGAGGGAGACTCCGTCTCAAAAAGAGAGAGAGAGAGAGAGAAGTCCACAAATTGCTTCTAAAGACAAGAAAAGATGCTCAGACAGCTTGAAATAAGGGAAACTAAAATTGAAAGTATGCTGACAAAACTATGTTTCATCCCTAATACTGGTAAATATCTTAACCTTTGGTAACACAGTATGCTGGCCATCTTCCTCATACAAGCCCATGTGGAAGGCAATTTGGCAACATCTAGCAAAATTACAAAATTACAGTCCTTAACCCAGCAATTCAATTTTCAAGAATGTATCCTACAGATATTCTTGCAAATGTACAAATGACAAATGTATAAGATTACTAATTGTAGTATGTTTATCATAGAAGAAAAAAATACCGTTAAGTGTGAATCAATATGGAATTGGCTAAATATGTTATATCTACACAGTGTAATACTATATAAGCTTAAAACTAGATTTCAACAAAGCCTTTGCATTATTTGTAGATAGAATTTAATAAAATATAATGATTCACTAGGTGCAACTAACAATAAACTTATACTTAGATCTACATATTCCAATGAGAATTCATTTCAAATGTGTCATTAAATCTGAACACAGAAATAAATGGGCCTTGAAACCAGCTCTTTAGTTATTGATTCACAAAATATTAAACCAATTTTTTTAAAAATAATTAAATCATGTTGATTATACATTAAACATTTTTAATTTATTTTGTGGCCCTCTTTTGAAAATATCTTATTAATGAACAATATAACTATAGCAAAGAAATGTGCTGTTAATAAATTTTTAATGTTAATTTCACCTCTCTCATTCATTTTCAGATTTTAGTTTTGTGTATGTTGATAATTTATGTAGCATATTAGTACAGAGGTACAGAAGTGTGATTTATAATTTAATATACATCTAAAGAGAATACATGCTTAACTTTATTAATGGAATTTGTGATAAAGTTTGCAGACTGTTGCCTTAGAGAACAGCTCTCACTTGTACAGGAGGCCCTGGCCAAGTTGTGTAGTGAGGAGGGTTGTTGAGAGGAAAAGAGAAAAAATGAGAGATATTAAGGCCCAGAAGACAGTTATCACCTGCCTCAGAACACAAGCATGCAGGATGATACAGCTTTTAGTCCCAAGAAGTAGAATTCTAGCATCTCTAGGTGGTGAGAAACAAAGGACTAAGAATTTTTCTTTCTCTAACACTCTAAAGAAAGGTTCTTGAAGGAAACTTGCGCCTTGTTAGAATCAGACATGGCTTCAGCGGATGCAGGTCGCTCACTTGAGCTGCCAGCCACCGACTAAGTAAGTGAAGCAGTGTTTCTTCCGCAGACTCACCTGAGAAATCAGCCTCTGGGGCAGGCACCGGGAATCTGCCTTGTCAGTAAGACCTGAATTACTCTTATGAAGCCACCTGTCCCTGAGAACCAGCAATGGCAGGTTCTTAAAGGATGCGGGACATGATGCTTGGGGTTATCATTGCTGTTGGTTTTGTTTTGACTTGTTTGACATCAGTAAAATTCCAAGGCAGGGGATGGAAACCCACTTTATTTGTAAGTTCTGCATCTTTTATTTTATTTTTTTTTGAGACAGGGTCTCACTGTGTTGCCCAGGCTGGAGTGAAGAGGCATAATCACAACTCACAACAGCCTCAACATCTGAGCCTTAAAAGATCCTCCCACCTCAGCCTCCCAAATAGGTGGGACCACAGTCACACACCACCATGCCTGGCTAATTTTTGTGTATTTTGTAGTGACAGAAGTCTACCTTTGTCGCCCAGGCTGGTCTCAAATTCCTGGCTTCAAGCAATTTGCCCGCTTCACCCTCACAAAGTGCTGGGATTACTGTGCCTGGCCTAAGCTCTGCATCTTAAACCCTCACAGCTTAACACCATGCTGTACACCACAGACTGGCATGTTTTCTCTGAAAAGGACCAGATAATAATATGTTAGGCTTTGTGGTCCATACAACCTCTAATACAGCTACTTAACTCTGCCACTGCAGCAGGAAATCAGCCACCAACACTATGTTACCAAATGGGTGTAGTTATGTTTCAATACAACTTTACATACAAAAGCAGACCTAATTTGCTGACCCTTGCTATTCACATTTGTAATGTGTGTGCTCCTCATGAAACACAGTTCTTACCTTATGGCTTAGTTACCTTAAAGCCCTGCTTGTTACTTGGTGTGGTGGCCTTGCTGACGACTACTTAGCCCTGTTTTGGGCCTAGCCTTTCAATGCAGCAATCCAGCCCCAGGGAGAGAAACTAATGACTGGAGAAGTTTCTAGGCAAGTGCAGAAAATGACACGGGATGAACATATGGATGAACATCAAGTTCAGGATCCCGAGCAGGTGTCAGAAATTTCACTTCACCCCATCCCAGCAAGGCTGCTGTATTTGGGGAAGACATTCTTTTAAGAGAGGAGGATATTGTGGAAAATCAGTAGGCAGCAGGAGACAGCTCTCTTGATCCTACTCCCATTTCAGATGCTTCCCTGGGGGCCTCGTTATTGCCCCTCTGCTCCCCCAGGTGCTTTCCTCCTTTCGTGAGGCATTGTCCTCCATCCCTCTTGCTCCCCAGTCAGGTGCCAGACTTTTAGGAGGCCCCCCAGAGCACTGGAGGTGAAGCCTAGCAAAGCAATGCATTTGCCATCTAAGATAAAACACAGATACTTTGGAAGCAACGCTCCCACATTTTGAATTGCATCGAGAAAAGAAAATGAAAGATTAAGTGCTTAATCTTCACCCTTCAATAAACCCCCAAACAATGAATCTTAAATTTGTCCCTACAGGCCCGCGTGTCTTTCATCTCTGGCTGAAATGGAGTGTCTGCTTCTACACATCCAGTTGATCCTTGAACAAATGCAGGGGCCAGGGATGCCAACCCCTGCTCAGTTGAAAATCTTGCACTTAACTTTTGACTCCCCAGAAGCTTAATGACTAATAACTTACTGCTGACGGGAAGCTTTACTGATAACATCAACAGCCAATCCACACATATTTTGTATGTTCTATGTCTACACTGGGTTCTTACAATAAAGTAAGCTAGAGAAAAGAAAATGTTATTAAGAAAATCATAAGGAAGAGAAGATATATTTACTATTTGTAAATATTAGCTATTTGCTAACAGTAAATATTTACTATTATATTATATTCACTATTTGTTAAGTGGAAGTGGATCATCATAAAGGCCTTCATCCTGGTTGTCTTCACACTGAGCAGGCTGAGGTGGAGGAGGAGGAGGAGGAGGAGGAGGGGTTGGTCTTGCTGTCTCAGGGGTGGCAGAGGCAGAAGAAAATTCAGGTATAAATGGACCCACGCAGTTCAAACCTATGTTGTTCCAGAGTCAGCAGTATAGGGAATGTTTCGCCCTTGTATTCTATTCTTTATTCATAGAATTAAAATAGAAATCCTGAAAATGCCCCCTGTGGTTTTCACCTGGATGTGTATTAAGAAGTGTTAATTTTTTCGCTTGCTTAACCCTGAGAACACAGCATTGACTTGAAAGTTACTGTATGG
>NW_022322797.1:0-8098 GCF_002776525.5 Piliocolobus tephrosceles
CCATACAGTAACTTTCAAGTCAATGCTGTGTTCTCAGGGTTAAGCAAGCGAAAAAATTAACACTTCTTAATACACATCCAGGTGAAAACCACAGGGGGCATTTTCAGGATTTCTATTTTAATTCTATGAATAAAGAATAGAATACAAGGGCGAAACATTCCCTATACTGCTGACTCTGGAACAACATAGGTTTGAACTGCGTGGGTCCATTTATACCTGAATTTTCTTCTGCCTCTGCCACCCCTGAGACAGCAAGACCAACCCCTCCTCCTCCTCCTCCTCCTCCTCCACCTCAGCCTGCTCAGTGTGAAGACAACCAGGATGAAGGCCTTTATGATGATCCACTTCCACTTAACAAATAGTGAATATAATATAATAGTAAATATTTACTGTTAGCAAATAGCTAATATTTACAAATAGTAAATATATCTTCTCTTCCTTATGATTTTCTTAATAACATTTTCTTTTCTCTAGCTTACTTTATTGTAAGAACCCAGTGTAGACATAGAACATACAAAATATGTGTGGATTGGCTGTTGATGTTATCAGTAAAGCTTCCCGTCAGCAGTAAGTTATTAGTCATTAAGCTTCTGGGGAGTCAAAAGTTAAGTGCAAGATTTTCAACTGAGCAGGGGTTGGCATCCCTGGCCCCTGCATTTGTTCAAGGATCAACTGGATGTGTAGAAGCAGACACTCCATTTCAGCCAGAGATGAAAGACACGCGGGCCTGTAGGGACAAATTTAAGATTCATTGTTTGGGGGTTTATTGAAGGGTGAAGATTAAGCACTTAATCTTTCATTTTCTTTTCTCGATGCAATTCAAAATGTGGGAGCGTTGCTTCCAAAGTATCTGTGTTTTATCTTAGATGGCAAATGCATTGCTTTGCTAGGCTTCACCTCCAGTGCTCTGGGGGGCCTCCTAAAAGTCTGGCACCTGACTGGGGAGCAAGAGGGATGGAGGACAATGCCTCACGAAAGGAGGAAAGCACCTGGGGGAGCAGAGGGGCAATAACGAGGCCCCCAGGGAAGCATCTGAAATGGGAGTAGGATCAAGAGAGCTGTCTCCTGCTGCCTACTGATTTTCCACAATATCCTCCTCTCTTAAAAGAATGTCTTCCCCAAATACAGCAGCCTTGCTGGGATGGGGTGAAGTGAAATTTCTGACACCTGCTCGGGATCCTGAACTTGATGTTCATCCATATGTTCATCCCGTGTCATTTTCTGCACTTGCCTAGAAACTTCTCCAGTCATTAGTTTCTCTCCCTGGGGCTGGATTGCTGCATTGAAAGGCTAGGCCCAAAACAGGGCTAAGTAGTCGTCAGCAAGGCCACCACACCAAGTAACAAGCAGGGCTTTAAGGTAACTAAGCCATAAGGTAAGAACTGTGTTTCATGAGGAGCACACACATTACAAATGTGAATAGCAAGGGTCAGCAAATTAGGTCTGCTTTTGTATGTAAAGTTGTATTGAAACATAACTACACCCATTTGGTAACATAGTGTTGGTGGCTGATTTCCTGCTGCAGTGGCAGAGTTAAGTAGCTGTATTAGAGGTTGTATGGACCACAAAGCCTAACATATTATTATCTGGTCCTTTTCAGAGAAAACATGCCAGTCTGTGGTGTACAGCATGGTGTTAAGCTGTGAGGGTTTAAGATGCAGAGCTTAGGCCAGGCACAGTAATCCCAGCACTTTGTGAGGGTGAAGCGGGCAAATTGCTTGAAGCCAGGAATTTGAGACCAGCCTGGGCGACAAAGGTAGACTTCTGTCACTACAAAATACACAAAAATTAGCCAGGCATGGTGGTGTGTGACTGTGGTCCCACCTATTTGGGAGGCTGAGGTGGGAGGATCTTTTAAGGCTCAGATGTTGAGGCTGTTGTGAGTTGTGATTATGCCTCTTCACTCCAGCCTGGGCAACACAGTGAGACCCTGTCTCAAAAAAAAATAAAATAAAAGATGCAGAACTTACAAATAAAGTGGGTTTCCATCCCCTGCCTTGGAATTTTACTGATGTCAAACAAGTCAAAACAAAACCAACAGCAATGATAACCCCAAGCATCATGTCCCGCATCCTTTAAGAACCTGCCATTGCTGGTTCTCAGGGACAGGTGGCTTCATAAGAGTAATTCAGGTCTTACTGACAAGGCAGATTCCCGGTGCCTGCCCCAGAGGCTGATTTCTCAGGTGAGTCTGCGGAAGAAACACTGCTTCACTTACTTAGTCGGTGGCTGGCAGCTCAAGTGAGCGACCTGCATCCGCTGAAGCCATGTCTGATTCTAACAAGGCGCAAGTTTCCTTCAAGAACCTTTCTTTAGAGTGTTAGAGAAAGAAAAATTCTTAGTCCTTTGTTTCTCACCACCTAGAGATGCTAGAATTCTACTTCTTGGGACTAAAAGCTGTATCATCCTGCATGCTTGTGTTCTGAGGCAGGTGATAACTGTCTTCTGGGCCTTAATATCTCTCATTTTTTCTCTTTTCCTCTCAACAACCCTCCTCACTACACAACTTGGCCAGGGCCTCCTGTACAAGTGAGAGCTGTTCTCTAAGGCAACAGTCTGCAAACTTTATCACAAATTCCATTAATAAAGTTAAGCATGTATTCTCTTTAGATGTATATTAAATTATAAATCACACTTCTGTACCTCTGTACTAATATGCTACATAAATTATCAACATACACAAAACTAAAATCTGAAAATGAATGAGAGAGGTGAAATTAACATTAAAAATTTATTAACAGCACATTTCTTTGCTATAGTTATATTGTTCATTAATAAGATATTTTCAAAAGAGGGCCACAAAATAAATTAAAAATGTTTAATGTATAATCAACATGATTTAATTATTTTTAAAAAAATTGGTTTAATATTTTGTGAATCAATAACTAAAGAGCTGGTTTCAAGGCCCATTTATTTCTGTGTTCAGATTTAATGACACATTTGAAATGAATTCTCATTGGAATATGTAGATCTAAGTATAAGTTTATTGTTAGTTGCACCTAGTGAATCATTATATTTTATTAAATTCTATCTACAAATAATGCAAAGGCTTTGTTGAAATCTAGTTTTAAGCTTATATAGTATTACACTGTGTAGATATAACATATTTAGCCAATTCCATATTGATTCACACTTAACGGTATTTTTTTCTTCTATGATAAACATACTACAATTAGTAATCTTATACATTTGTCATTTGTACATTTGCAAGAATATCTGTAGGATACATTCTTGAAAATTGAATTGCTGGGTTAAGGACTGTAATTTTGTAATTTTGCTAGATGTTGCCAAATTGCCTTCCACATGGGCTTGTATGAGGAAGATGGCCAGCATACTGTGTTACCAAAGGTTAAGATATTTACCAGTATTAGGGATGAAACATAGTTTTGTCAGCATACTTTCAATTTTAGTTTCCCTTATTTCAAGCTGTCTGAGCATCTTTTCTTGTCTTTAGAAGCAATTTGTGGACTTCTCTCTCTCTCTCTCTCTTTTTGAGACGGAGTCTCCCTCTGTTGCCCAGGCTGGAGCTCAGTAGTGTGATCTCGGCTCACTGCAACCTCCACCTCATGGGCTGAAGTGATTCTCATGCCTCAGCCTCCCGGGTAGCTGGGATTACAGGCATGTGCCCCCACACCCAGATAATTTTTGTATTTTTAGTAGAGACGGGGTTTCACCATGTTTGCCAGACCGGTCTCAAACTCCTCATTTCAAGCAATCTGCCCACCTCAGTCTCCCAAAGTGCTGAAATTACAGGCATGAGCCATGGCACCTGGCCTACGTGCTTTTTCTTGTGAATTGTCTGTAATATGAGAAAATATATAGGTTTTTCTTCAAACATCTTTTTCAAAATGCTTTGAAATAGGGATTTTTACAATCAATGAGAAAATAGGGACAGATTGTCTTTTTTTTTCAAAAATGCTTGTTTAGCAAGTTTTCAGATACATAGTAAATATACAAAAGTCATTTATATTCTTATATTCTAGGAATAGAAAATAGAATCTGAAATAACAAAATATCATTTACAATAGCACTCACATGAATATGACATACTTAAATGTAAACCTAACAAAATCTGTGCAGGATATATATGCTGACAACTATAAGACAGATGAAAAGTTAAAGAAGACCTAAGTGGAAAAGATATACCATGTTCCTGAATTCAAAAATTCAGTGTTGTTAAGATCTAATCTATAGATTTAATGGAATTCCAATTAAAATCCCAGAACAATTTTCAAAATTGTTTTGAAAATATCAATAAGATGATCTTGAAACTTAAATGGAAGGGCAAATGGAATAGAATAAACAAAACTATTCAGAAAAAGAATGAAATTGAAGGACTCATTCTACATAATTTTAAGACAATATAAAGCTGTAGTAATCCAGACAGAATGATATTGGTGGGAAGATAGTCCCATAGACTAGTGGAATAGAAGAGAGAGCCCAGAAATAGATCTACAAATATTTAGTCAACAAAACTTTTATAACGATGCTGATTAAATTCAATGGAAAAATGATGTTCTTTTCACCAAATGGTACTAAAATTAGACTGTCTATGTCCAAAACACGTGTTCAAAACCAACAAAATAAAAGAAGGCATACTGAAGAATACATACCTTATATCTCATATAAAAATTAATTCAAATGGATCAAAGACATAAATGTAAAAAGTGAAACTATGAAATTCTATAAGTAAATATAGAAAATCTGCCGGACTTGGGTTTGGCAATAAAATTTTAGATATAACAACAAAAGCACACTCCATGAAAGGAAAAAAAACCGTTTAGTTGAACTTGATCAAAATTAAAAACTTTTGCTCTTTGAAAGACACTGTTAAGAGAATGAAAAGACTAGCTACAGACTGGAAGAAGTATTTATAAATCACATGTCTGATGAAAGCTTTGTATTCAGAATATATAAAGAACTCTTAAAATCTAACCATAAGCAAACATATGACCCAATTAAAAAATGGGCAACTGATTTAAGCAGACACTTCATCAAATAAGAAGCCCAAATGACAAGCATATGAAAAAATGATCAATATCATTGTCACCAGGTAAGTATAAATTCAAACCACAATTATGTATCACTTCCCACTAATTAGAATTGCTAAAATCAATCAGACGACACCAAATGATGACGAAGACAGAGAACCGTAAGAACTCCCATTTATCACTGGTGGGAATGCAAAGTGGTACAGTCACTTTGGAAAACAGTTTGGCAGTTTCTTATAAAGTTAAAAACAGACTTATCGTATAAACCAACAATCACACTTCTAGGTATTTAATCAAGTGAATCAGAAATTTACATTCACACAAAACCAAGCTAACCTATGTTTATAGCAACTTTATTCATAATCATTAAAAAATGGAAGCAACAAAGATGACCTTCAACAGGCAAATATATTTAAAAACTGTGATCTATCCATACAATGGAATACTACTCAGCAATGAAAAGAATGGCCTATTTGATTCCCGCAGCGATGTGGGTGAATCTTAAATGCATTTTGCTAAATAAAAGAAGCCAGACCCAAAAGACTACATGTTATATAATTCCAGGCATATGACATTATAGAAAAGGCAAAACTATGGGGATGGAAAACAGTTCAGTGATTGTCAAAGATTAGAGGAGAAATCGGGGATAACGGGACCACAAATGTTCTATTTTAGGTCATTGGAACTGTTCTCTATGGTACTGGGGTAGTGGATACATGGCTTCATGAATTTGTCAAGACCCGTAGGCCCATACACCACAAAGCGGGAACTTCATTGTATGCTATTTTTAAAAATCATCCAAGATGTTGAGGAATACCAGGATAGAACTGAGTCTGTGACAAAAAGACCTAACTGTATTACAAATGTTTGACATACATTTGCTGAAGGAGTATGAAAAGAGCCACTGATCTAGGTAACTTTGGGAACAGTGTTTTGACTGGATATTTAAAGTCTAAAAACAAAACAATCTGTACATAAACACTGTACTCCAGTTGGTGAATTTCTGTCTCATAGGGGTAAATGTTAGCAATTCTCTTTTTTTTTTTTTTTTTTGAGACAGAGTCTCTGTCTGTCACCCAAGCTGGAGTTCAGTGGAGGCAGATCACTCAGCTCTGCCTCCCAGGTTCAAGCAATTCTCCTGTCTCAGCCTCCCAAGTAGCTAAGATTACGGGCACACGCTGCCACATCCAGCTAATTTTGTATTTTTAGTAGAGACGGGGTTTTGTCATGTTGCCCAGGCTGGTCTTGAACTCCTGACCTCTTGGCCTCCCAAAGTGCTGGGATTACAGGCATGAACCCCCGTGTCCAGCCAGTGTCAGCCATTCTTTAAATACTTCACATGTAAACAAATGAAGAAAAACATTGCAGATGATGGGACCCAGATTTCACACTGTCAGAAAGAGAAGTTAAAAATAAGCAAAAGAGAAAGACTAGAATTGAACTCTGTGATACTGGATTAGAGTCGGAGACATGAATATAAGTCTGTCCATCTACGTAGAAACAGTGGCACTCCAGTAGCTATGAGCATTCTCAACACACAGACTTGCTTCTAATACCATTTCATTCACCAGTAAAGGAAACCAGGACTCCTTAGAAAATAGGCTGATTGGCTGGGCACGGTGGCTCACGCCTCTAATCCCAGCACTTTGGGTGACCGAGGTGGGTGGATCACAAGGTCAGGAGATCGAGACCATCCTGGCCAACATGGGGAAACCCCGTCTCTACTAAAAATACAAAAAATTAGGTGGGCATGGTGGCACGCACCTGTAGTCCCAGCTACTCAGGATGCTGACGCAGGAGAATGGCTTGAACCCAGGAGGCGGAGGCTGCAGTGAGCCAAGATCATGCCGCTGCATACCAGCCTGGGCAACAAGTGAGACTCTGTCTCAAAAGAAAAAGAAAATAGGCTGATTTCAGGACTGGGTCAGGGAAAATGCAAAATGAGTCTGCAGTATCTTGTTAGTCCCAGAAAATAAGGAAATGCTGCGGTTAAGGGAGGCACATACCAAAGAAACACAGGAACCAAACTGAGAAAATTCCCAATCACCAAAACTGGGACAATCACAAAACAAAATAAATAACGATAGCACTGGATTCTAACTCAGAAAATAAAATAATATATATGAGGATATACTGATATGAATAAATGATCGAATAAATAAATATCTGAGGACAAGAAACAAGTCTGTCTCACAGAAGAATTCTAAGTAATCTATGTAGATAATCCCCCTCCAGGAAATGGAGCTTAATTCTCCTCCCTTTGAGTAGGGGCTGGACTGACTGACTTGCTTCCCATGGATAGAATACAGAAAGGGGAAAATGGGGACTTTCTGATGAAGAAACCCAGCGGACTCTGTCTTAGCCAAGTGATCCAGGTTAACCTCACCAGGGATGAGTCATGGTAGGTCCCCCTG
Source organism: Piliocolobus tephrosceles (assembly GCF_002776525.5). Classification (NCBI taxonomy): domain Eukaryota; kingdom Metazoa; phylum Chordata; class Mammalia; order Primates; family Cercopithecidae; genus Piliocolobus; species Piliocolobus tephrosceles. Next base: position 7,406 of record NW_022322797.1, read on the forward strand.
ATAGGACGTGACGAGAAGGGCACTTCACCTCTGTGGTTTTCTTTCCTCAAAATCCATAACCCCACACGAATCATGAGAAAACATTAATAAAACCCCAAAGGATGGACATCCATAAAATACCTGACCACTGCTCCTCAAGTATGTCAAAGTCAAGAAAAGCAAGGCTGAGAAAACGCTAGACTGGAAGAGACTAAGGAAGTATGAGAGCTAAAAGCAATGTGGCGTCCTGGATTGGATCCTGGGATAGAAAAAGGACAATATTAGAAAAACGAGTGAAAGCTGAATAAAGCCTGTAGTTAATGCATTGCACCAATGTTAATTTCTTAGTTTTGACAGACGTGCTGTGGACGTGTAAGATGTTCATGTCAGGGAAGCTGGGAAAAGGGTATGTGGGACTCTCGACTCTACACGATCTTTCTATAAATCTAAAATGATTCCAAAATAAGTTTAAAAATCTGTGAGCTAGCATACTGTTGATAGCCACTTATCACAGAGAAGGTGAGCGGATTTGAATTGCTTGATTATTGGAAAATAAAAGTAACTAATCTCTACAGTGGCCAATGATTGCAACTGCGTTGCCAGTGAGAAACCCAGCACACATGTGCCACAAAAGGTTTTCAAAGTCGCTCCTCTTCTCATGATCAATTATTGAGAAGGTTCTATTATTTAAAGGTCTCATTTTAATCAAATTAA
>NW_022322799.1:0-7864 GCF_002776525.5 Piliocolobus tephrosceles
GGCCCCCAGATAAGAGGATGGAGAATAATGTATCCATTTGCTCCTTTCAGTTTACTGCAATATGTGGTCGTTTAGACGGCACAGGATATCACCAGTGCGGTCCTATTTTATACAAAAATAAGTAGCATGAGACTGTATCTGTAGTGTGAAATTAATACAGTTAATTTGATTAACATGAGAACTTTAAATAATAGAACCTTCACAACAATTGATCATGAGAAGAGGAGCGACTTTGAAAACCTTTTGTGGCACATGTGTGCTGGGTTTCTCACTGGCAACACAGTTACAATCATTGGCCACTGTAGAGATTAGTCACTTTTATTTTATAATAATCAAGTAATTCAAATCTGCTCACCTTTTCTGTGATGAGTGGCTATCAACAGTATGTCAGCTCACAGATTTTTTGACTTATTTTGAAATCATTTTAGATTGATAGAAAAGTCGTGCAGAGTCCAGAGTCCCACATTCCCTTTTCCCAGCTTCCCTAACACGAACATCTTACACGTCCACAGCACGTCTGTCAAGACCAAGAAATTAACATTGGTGTAATGCATTAACTACAGGCTTTATGCAGCTTTCACTCATTTTTCTAATATTGTCCTTTTTCTATCCCAGGATCCAATCCAGGACACTGCATTGTTTTTAGTTCTCCTACTTCCTTAGTCTCTTCCAGTCTAGCGTTTTCTCAGCCTTGCTTTTCTTGACTTTTACATACTTGAGGAGCAGCGGTCAGATATTTTGTGGATGTCCATCCTTTGGGGTTTTATTAATGTTTTCTCATGATTCAAGTGGGGTTATGGATTTGGGGGAAAGAAAACCACAGAGGTGAAGTGCCCTTCTCGTCACGTCCTATCAGGGGGACCTACCGTGACTCATCCCTGGTGAGGTTAACCTGGATCACTTGGCTACGACAGAGTCCGCTGGGTTTCTTCACCAGAAAGTCCCCATTTTCCCCTTTCTGTATTCTATCCATGGGAAGCAAGTCAATCAGTCCAGCCCCTACTTAAAGGGAGAGAATTAAGCTCCATTTCCTGGAGGGGGATTATCTACATAGATTACTTAGAATTCTTCTGTGAGACAGACTTGTTTCTTGTCCTCAGATATTTATTTATTCAGTCATTTATTTATATCAGTATGTCCTCATATATATTTATTTTATTCTGTATGTTAGAATCCAGTGCGATTATTATTTATTTTGTTGTGCGATTGTCCCAGTTTAGGCCATCGGGGTTTTTCTCAGTTTAGTTCCTGTGTCCCTTAGACGTGTGCCTCCCCCACCCTCAGCATTTCCTTATTCTCTGGCACCAACAAGATACTCTAAGCTCATTTTGCATTTTCCCTGACTCAGTCCTGAAATTAGCTTATTTTCTAAGGAGTCCTGGTTTTGTTTTTTACTGGAGAATGAAATGGTATTAGAAGCAAGTCTGTGTGTTGAGAATGCTCATAGCTACTGGAGTGCCACTGTTTCTAGGTAGATGGACAGATTTATATTCATGTCTCCAACTCTAATCCAGTGTCACAGAGTTCAATTCTAGTCTTTTTCTTTTGCTTATTTTTAACTTCTCTCTCTGACAGTATGAAATCTGGCTCCCATTATCTGCAATTTTTTTCCTCATTTGTTTAATGCTAGTTTACATGTAGTTTCAGAATTGCTAACACCCCAGTGAGAATTGAATTCACCAACTGGAGTACAGTGTTTATGTACAGACTGTTTTGTCTTTAGACTTTAAATATTCAGTCAAAACACTGTTTTCTAAAGTTACCTGGATCCGCATCTCTTTTCCCATGCCTTCAGTAAGGTTATGTCATACGTTTGTAATAGTTAGGTCTTTTTGTCACAGACTAAATTCTATCCTGGTATTCCCCAACATCCTGGATGATTTTTTAAAGTTTACATACAACAAACTTCCCCCGTTGTGGTGTATGGTCTATAGGTTTTGACAAATTCATGAAGCCGTGTATCCACTACCTTAGTATCATAGAGAACAGTTCCAATGACCTAAAATAAAATAGAATGTGTGTGGTTCTTTTGTAGTCAATTTCTCCTCTAACCCTTGACAATCACTAAACTGTTTTCCATCCCCATAAATGTTGCCTTTTCCATAACGTCATATATATGGAATTATATATAATAGGTAATCTTTTGGGTCTGGCTTCTTTTATTTAGCAAAACGCATTTAAGATTCATCCACATTGTTGCGGGAATCAAATAGCCCATTCTTTTCATTGCTGAGTAGGATTCCATTGTATGGATAGATCACAGTTTTTAAATATATTTGCCTGCTAAAGGTCATCTTTGTTGCTTCCAGTTTTCAGTGATTATGAATGAAGCTGCTATAAACATGGGTTAGCTTGCTTTTGTGTGAGTATAAGTTTTTTTTTTTTTTTTTTTTTTGAGACGGAGTCTGGCTCTGTGGCCCAGGCTGGAGTGCTGTGGCCGGATCTCAGCTCACTGCAAGCTCCGCCTCCCGTGTTCACGCCATTCTCCTGCCTCAGCCTCCCAGTAGCTGGGACTACAGGCGCCGCTACCTCGCCCGGCTAGTTTTTTGTAGTTTTTCGTAGAGACGGGGTTTCACCGTGTTAGCCAGGATGGTCTCGATCTCCTGACCTCGTGATCCGCCCGTCTCGGCCTCCCAAAGTGCTGGGATTACAGGCTTGAGCCACCGCGCCCGGCCCGGGTATAAGTTTTTTATTCACTTGAATAAATACATAGGAGTGTGATTGTTGGTTTATATGATAAGTCTACATTTAATTTTATGAGAAACTGACTAACTGTTTTCCAAAGTGACTGTACCACTTTGCATTTCCACTAGTGATAAATCGGAGTTCTTACGGTTCTGTGTATTCATCATTTGGTGTTATCTAATTGATTTTAGCAATTCTAATTAGTGAGAAGTGATATCTAATTGTGGTTTTAATTTACACTTCCCTGGTGACAATGATAGTGATCATCTTTTCATATGCCTATTTGTCATTTGTATATCTTCTCTGAAGTATCTGCTTAAATCATTTGCCCATTTGTTTAATTGGGTCATATGCTTGCTTATAGTCGAATTTTAAGAGTCTTGCATATTCTGAATACAAGGCTTTCATCAGACATTGATTTGTAAATATTCCTTCCAATCTGTAGCTAATGTTTTCATTCCCCTAATAGTGTCTTTCGAAGAGCAAAAGTTTTAAATTTTGATCAAGTCCAATTAATTGTTTTTTTCGTCCTTCCATGGATTGTGCTTTTGATGTTATATCTAAAGTTTCATTGCCAAAACCAAGGTCCTGCGGATTTTTTATGTTTACTTAAAGAATTTCATTGTTTTACTTTTTACATTTAGCTTTTGATCCATCTTGAATGAATTTTATTTGAGATACAAGGTATGTATTCTTCTATACTTTATGCCTTATTTTTGTTGTTTTGCACATAGACAGTCTTATTTTAGTACCATTTGTTGAATGGAACATCATCTTTCCATTGAATTTAATTTGCATCGTTATAAAAAGTTAGTTGACTACATATGTGCAGCACTATTTCTAGGCTCTCTATTTTGTTTCACTGTTCTATGTGTCTATCTTTCCACCAATATCATTCTATCTTGAGTACTACAGCTTTATATTAAGTTCTAAATTCAAGTAATATGAGTCCTTTAATTTTGTTCTTCTTTTGAATAGTTTTGCCTATTCTAGTCCCTTTGCCTTTTCACATAAGTTTTAGGATCCTCTTATTGATCTTTTCTAAACAATTTTCTGGGACTTTAAATGGGATTCCATTAAATCTATAGATTAAATCTTAATAATATTGACTCACCAAATTCATGAATATAGTATATATTTTTAATTTAATCAGGTCTTCATTAATTTTTCATCTGTCTTATAGTTGTCAGCATACACATCCTGCACATAGTTGGTTAGGTTTAAATTTAAGTACTTAATTTGTGTTTGTGTACTATTGTAAATGTTTTTTTATTTCAAATTCTTATTTTATATTCCTAGTATACAAGACTGTAAATGACTTTTGTATATTTACATTGTATCTGAAAACTTGCTAAACAAGCATTTTTGAAAAAGAAAAAGACAATCTATCTCTATTTTCTCACTGATTGTACAATCTCTATTTCAAAACATTTTGAAAAAGAGGTTTGAGGGAAAAATCTATACATTTTCTCATATTATAGACAGTTCACAAGAAAAGGCTCACAAATGGCTTCTAAAGATAAACAAAAAAGACCCTCAAGAAGCTTGAAATAACAAAAGTTGAAATTAAACTCTGCTGAATTATGTTTCATCTCTAATATTGACAAATATTGAAACATTTGATAACACAGTGTGCTATCTTCCTGATACAAGCCCATGTGAAAGGCAATTTGGCAAATATCTAGCAAAATTACAAAATTATACCCTTTGATCCAACAAGATATTCTTGCAAAGGTACAAGTGACATATGTACAAAATTACTGGCTGTAATATGTTTATAATAGAAGTATAAAATAAGTGTGCATCAATATGAAGTTGGCTATGTTATGTTGTATGTGCACAATGTAATACTACATGAACTTAAAAATAGATTTCAACAAAACCTTTGCATTATTGGCAGATGGAATTTAAGAAAATATAACGATTAGTTAGGTGCAGCCAACAATAAACTTTTACTTAGATCTACATATTCCAATGAGAATTCATTTTAAACGTGTCACTAAATTTGAACATTGAAATAAATAGACTTTGAAAACAGCTCTTTAGTTACTGATTCACAAAGTGTTAAACCAAATTTTTCAAAAATAATAAAATCATGTTATTACAAAAATATTTTATTAATAATAATTTGACTATAGCAAAGAAATGTGCTGTTAATAAGTTTTTAATGTTAATTTCACCTCTATGTCATTAATTTTCAAATTTTAGTTTGTGTATGTTGATAATTTATGTAGCATATTAGTACAGAGGTACAGAAGTATGATTTATAATGTAAAGTCCATCTAAAGAGGATACAAGCTTAACTTCCTTTATTAATGAAATTTGTGATAAAGTTTGCAGACTGTTGCCTTAAAGAAGAACTGTCAGTTGGACGGGAGGCCCTGGCCAAGTTGTGTAGTGAGGAGGTTTGTTGAGGGGAAAAGAGAAAAAACAAGAGGTATTAAGCCCCAGAACACAGTTATCACCTGCCTCAGAACACAAGCATGCAGGATGATATAGCTTTTAGTCCCAAGAAGTAGAATTCTAGCATCTCTAGGTGGTGAGAAACAAAGGATTAAGATTTTTTCTTTCTCTGACATTCTAAAGAATAGTTCTTGAGCTAGGAAAGGATTACTTGCACCTTGTGAGAATCAGACATGGCTTCAGGGGATACAGGACGGTCACCTGAGCTGCCAGTCACCGACTGAGTAAGTGGAGCAGTGTTTCTTACGCAGACTCACCTGAGAAATCGGCCTCTGGGGCAGGCACCAGGAATCTGCCTTTTCAGTAAGACCTGAATTACTCTTATGAAGCCACCTGGCCCTGAGAACCAGCAATGGCAGGTTCTTGAAGGGTGTGGAACATGATGCTTGGGGTTATAAATGCTGCAGGTTTTCTTTTCACTTGTTTGAAATCAGTAAAATTCTAAGGTAGGGGATGGAAACCAACTTTATTTGCATGCTCTGCATCTTTTTTTTTTTTTTTTAGACAGAGTCTCTCATTCTGCTGCCCAGGTTGGAGTGCAGTGTCACAATCATGGTTCATTATAGCCTCAACCTCCCAGCCTCAAGTGATCCTTCCACCTCAGCCTCCCAAGTAGCTAGGACCACAGGCGCACACTACCATGCCTGGCTAATTTTTGTATATTTTGTAGAGACAGAGTCTACCTTTGTTGGCCAGGCTGGTCTCAAACTCCTGGTTTCAAGCAATCTGCCTGCCTCAGCCTCCCAAAGTGCTTAGATTACAGGTATCACCCACCGTGCCTGGCCTTAGCTCTGCATGTTAAACTTCGTTTGTCTGTCCCTCACAGCTTAACACAATGCTGTACACCACGGACTGGCATGCTTTCTCTGAAAAGGGCCAGATAATAATATGTTAAGCTTTGTGGTCTACGCAGCCTCTAACACAATTACTCAACTCTGCCACTGTAGTTGGAAATCAGCCACTAATGATATATTACCAAATGGGTGTAGCTATGTTTCAATCAAAGTTTACATACAAAAGCGGGCCTGGTTTGCCCACCCTTGCTATTCATGTTTGTAATGTACATACCCCTCATGCAATGCCGTTCCTTACCTTATTGCTTAGTCACCTTAAAGCCCCACTTGTTACTTGGTGCGGTGGCCTTGCTGATGACTACTTATCCCTGTTTTGGGCCTAGCCTTTCAATCCAGCCCCAGGGAGAGAAACTAATGACTGAAGAAGTTTCTAGGCAAGTGCAGAAAATGACACAGGATGAACATATGGATGAACATCAAGTTCAGGATCCTGAGCAGGTGTCAGAAATTTCACTTCACCCTATCCCAGCAAGGCTGCTGTATTTGGGGAAGACATTATTTCAAAAGGGGAGGAGATTGTGGAAAATCAGTAGGCAGCAGGAGACAGCTCTCTTGATCCTACTCCCATTTCAGGTGATTCCGCGGGACTCTCTTTATTGCCCCTCTGCTTCCCCAGGTGCTTTCCTCCTTTCGTGAGCCATCGTCATCTATCCCTCTTGCTCCCGAGTCAGGTGCCAGACTTTTAGGAGGCCCCCCAGGGCATTGGTGGTGAAGCCTAGCAAAGCAATGCATTTGCCATCTAAGATAAAACACTGGTACTTTGGGCTGAGCATGGTGGCTCACATGTTATCCCAGCACTTTGGGAGCCCAAGGTGGGCAGATCACGAAGTCAGGAGTTCGAGACCAGCCTGACCAACAATATGAAACCTCATCTGTATTAAAAATACAAAAATTAGCCAGGCGAGGTGGCACACACCTGTAATCCCAGCTACTCAGGAGGCTGAGGCAGGAGAATCACTTGAACCTGGGAGGGAGAGTTTGCAGTGAGCCAAGATGGCACCACTGCACTCCAGCCTGGTGACGGAGCAAGAGACTCCATCTCAAAAAAAAAAAAAAAAAAAAAAAAAAAAATGCACTGATACTTTGGAAGCAACACTCCCACATTTGGAACTGAATCAAGAAAGAAAATGAAAGAGTAGGTGCTTAATCTTCACCCTTCGATAAACCCTGAACAATAAATCTTAAAGTTTTCCACACAGGCATCATCTCTGGGTGAAATGGGGTGTCTGTTTCTACACATCCAGTTGACCCTTGAACAAATGTAGGGGTCAGGGACGCCAACGCCTGCTCAGTTGAAAATCTGCATGTAACTTTTTACTCCCCAGAAACTTAACGGCTTCATAGCCTACTGCTGACTGGAAGCCTTATTGATAACATAAACGCCAATAAACACATATTTTGTATGTTCTATGTCTTCTATACTGGATTCTTACAATAAAGTAAGCTAGAGAAATGAAATGTTATTAAGAAAATCATAAGGAAGAGAAGATGTATTTACTATTTGTTAAGTGGAAGTGGATCATCATAAAGGCCTTCATCCTGGTTGTCTTCACACTGAGCAGGCTGAGGTGGAGGAGGAGGAGGAGGAGGAGGAGGAGGGGTTGGTCTTGCTGTCTCAGGGGTGGCAGAGGCAGAAGAAAATTCAGGTATAAATGGACCCACGCAGTTCAAACCTATGTTGTTCCAGGGTCAGCAGTATAGGGAATGTTTCACCCTTGTATTCTATTCTTTATTCATAGAATTAAAATAGAAATCCTGAAAATGCCCCCTGTGGTTTTCACCTGGATGTGTATTAAGAAGTGTTAATGTTTTCATTTGCTTAACCCTGAGAACACAGCATTGACTTGAAAGTTACTGTATGG
>NW_022322800.1:0-7864 GCF_002776525.5 Piliocolobus tephrosceles
CCATACAGTAACTTTCAAGTCAATGCTGTGTTCTCAGGGTTAAGCAAATGAAAACATTAACACTTCTTAATACACATCCAGGTGAAAACCACAGGGGGCATTTTCAGGATTTCTATTTTAATTCTATGAATAAAGAATAGAATACAAGGGTGAAACATTCCCTATACTGCTGACCCTGGAACAACATAGGTTTGAACTGCGTGGGTCCATTTATACCTGAATTTTCTTCTGCCTCTGCCACCCCTGAGACAGCAAGACCAACCCCTCCTCCTCCTCCTCCTCCTCCTCCTCCACCTCAGCCTGCTCAGTGTGAAGACAACCAGGATGAAGGCCTTTATGATGATCCACTTCCACTTAACAAATAGTAAATACATCTTCTCTTCCTTATGATTTTCTTAATAACATTTCATTTCTCTAGCTTACTTTATTGTAAGAATCCAGTATAGAAGACATAGAACATACAAAATATGTGTTTATTGGCGTTTATGTTATCAATAAGGCTTCCAGTCAGCAGTAGGCTATGAAGCCGTTAAGTTTCTGGGGAGTAAAAAGTTACATGCAGATTTTCAACTGAGCAGGCGTTGGCGTCCCTGACCCCTACATTTGTTCAAGGGTCAACTGGATGTGTAGAAACAGACACCCCATTTCACCCAGAGATGATGCCTGTGTGGAAAACTTTAAGATTTATTGTTCAGGGTTTATCGAAGGGTGAAGATTAAGCACCTACTCTTTCATTTTCTTTCTTGATTCAGTTCCAAATGTGGGAGTGTTGCTTCCAAAGTATCAGTGCATTTTTTTTTTTTTTTTTTTTTTTTTTTTTGAGATGGAGTCTCTTGCTCCGTCACCAGGCTGGAGTGCAGTGGTGCCATCTTGGCTCACTGCAAACTCTCCCTCCCAGGTTCAAGTGATTCTCCTGCCTCAGCCTCCTGAGTAGCTGGGATTACAGGTGTGTGCCACCTCGCCTGGCTAATTTTTGTATTTTTAATACAGATGAGGTTTCATATTGTTGGTCAGGCTGGTCTCGAACTCCTGACTTCGTGATCTGCCCACCTTGGGCTCCCAAAGTGCTGGGATAACATGTGAGCCACCATGCTCAGCCCAAAGTACCAGTGTTTTATCTTAGATGGCAAATGCATTGCTTTGCTAGGCTTCACCACCAATGCCCTGGGGGGCCTCCTAAAAGTCTGGCACCTGACTCGGGAGCAAGAGGGATAGATGACGATGGCTCACGAAAGGAGGAAAGCACCTGGGGAAGCAGAGGGGCAATAAAGAGAGTCCCGCGGAATCACCTGAAATGGGAGTAGGATCAAGAGAGCTGTCTCCTGCTGCCTACTGATTTTCCACAATCTCCTCCCCTTTTGAAATAATGTCTTCCCCAAATACAGCAGCCTTGCTGGGATAGGGTGAAGTGAAATTTCTGACACCTGCTCAGGATCCTGAACTTGATGTTCATCCATATGTTCATCCTGTGTCATTTTCTGCACTTGCCTAGAAACTTCTTCAGTCATTAGTTTCTCTCCCTGGGGCTGGATTGAAAGGCTAGGCCCAAAACAGGGATAAGTAGTCATCAGCAAGGCCACCGCACCAAGTAACAAGTGGGGCTTTAAGGTGACTAAGCAATAAGGTAAGGAACGGCATTGCATGAGGGGTATGTACATTACAAACATGAATAGCAAGGGTGGGCAAACCAGGCCCGCTTTTGTATGTAAACTTTGATTGAAACATAGCTACACCCATTTGGTAATATATCATTAGTGGCTGATTTCCAACTACAGTGGCAGAGTTGAGTAATTGTGTTAGAGGCTGCGTAGACCACAAAGCTTAACATATTATTATCTGGCCCTTTTCAGAGAAAGCATGCCAGTCCGTGGTGTACAGCATTGTGTTAAGCTGTGAGGGACAGACAAACGAAGTTTAACATGCAGAGCTAAGGCCAGGCACGGTGGGTGATACCTGTAATCTAAGCACTTTGGGAGGCTGAGGCAGGCAGATTGCTTGAAACCAGGAGTTTGAGACCAGCCTGGCCAACAAAGGTAGACTCTGTCTCTACAAAATATACAAAAATTAGCCAGGCATGGTAGTGTGCGCCTGTGGTCCTAGCTACTTGGGAGGCTGAGGTGGAAGGATCACTTGAGGCTGGGAGGTTGAGGCTATAATGAACCATGATTGTGACACTGCACTCCAACCTGGGCAGCAGAATGAGAGACTCTGTCTAAAAAAAAAAAAAAAAGATGCAGAGCATGCAAATAAAGTTGGTTTCCATCCCCTACCTTAGAATTTTACTGATTTCAAACAAGTGAAAAGAAAACCTGCAGCATTTATAACCCCAAGCATCATGTTCCACACCCTTCAAGAACCTGCCATTGCTGGTTCTCAGGGCCAGGTGGCTTCATAAGAGTAATTCAGGTCTTACTGAAAAGGCAGATTCCTGGTGCCTGCCCCAGAGGCCGATTTCTCAGGTGAGTCTGCGTAAGAAACACTGCTCCACTTACTCAGTCGGTGACTGGCAGCTCAGGTGACCGTCCTGTATCCCCTGAAGCCATGTCTGATTCTCACAAGGTGCAAGTAATCCTTTCCTAGCTCAAGAACTATTCTTTAGAATGTCAGAGAAAGAAAAAATCTTAATCCTTTGTTTCTCACCACCTAGAGATGCTAGAATTCTACTTCTTGGGACTAAAAGCTATATCATCCTGCATGCTTGTGTTCTGAGGCAGGTGATAACTGTGTTCTGGGGCTTAATACCTCTTGTTTTTTCTCTTTTCCCCTCAACAAACCTCCTCACTACACAACTTGGCCAGGGCCTCCCGTCCAACTGACAGTTCTTCTTTAAGGCAACAGTCTGCAAACTTTATCACAAATTTCATTAATAAAGGAAGTTAAGCTTGTATCCTCTTTAGATGGACTTTACATTATAAATCATACTTCTGTACCTCTGTACTAATATGCTACATAAATTATCAACATACACAAACTAAAATTTGAAAATTAATGACATAGAGGTGAAATTAACATTAAAAACTTATTAACAGCACATTTCTTTGCTATAGTCAAATTATTATTAATAAAATATTTTTGTAATAACATGATTTTATTATTTTTGAAAAATTTGGTTTAACACTTTGTGAATCAGTAACTAAAGAGCTGTTTTCAAAGTCTATTTATTTCAATGTTCAAATTTAGTGACACGTTTAAAATGAATTCTCATTGGAATATGTAGATCTAAGTAAAAGTTTATTGTTGGCTGCACCTAACTAATCGTTATATTTTCTTAAATTCCATCTGCCAATAATGCAAAGGTTTTGTTGAAATCTATTTTTAAGTTCATGTAGTATTACATTGTGCACATACAACATAACATAGCCAACTTCATATTGATGCACACTTATTTTATACTTCTATTATAAACATATTACAGCCAGTAATTTTGTACATATGTCACTTGTACCTTTGCAAGAATATCTTGTTGGATCAAAGGGTATAATTTTGTAATTTTGCTAGATATTTGCCAAATTGCCTTTCACATGGGCTTGTATCAGGAAGATAGCACACTGTGTTATCAAATGTTTCAATATTTGTCAATATTAGAGATGAAACATAATTCAGCAGAGTTTAATTTCAACTTTTGTTATTTCAAGCTTCTTGAGGGTCTTTTTTGTTTATCTTTAGAAGCCATTTGTGAGCCTTTTCTTGTGAACTGTCTATAATATGAGAAAATGTATAGATTTTTCCCTCAAACCTCTTTTTCAAAATGTTTTGAAATAGAGATTGTACAATCAGTGAGAAAATAGAGATAGATTGTCTTTTTCTTTTTCAAAAATGCTTGTTTAGCAAGTTTTCAGATACAATGTAAATATACAAAAGTCATTTACAGTCTTGTATACTAGGAATATAAAATAAGAATTTGAAATAAAAAAACATTTACAATAGTACACAAACACAAATTAAGTACTTAAATTTAAACCTAACCAACTATGTGCAGGATGTGTATGCTGACAACTATAAGACAGATGAAAAATTAATGAAGACCTGATTAAATTAAAAATATATACTATATTCATGAATTTGGTGAGTCAATATTATTAAGATTTAATCTATAGATTTAATGGAATCCCATTTAAAGTCCCAGAAAATTGTTTAGAAAAGATCAATAAGAGGATCCTAAAACTTATGTGAAAAGGCAAAGGGACTAGAATAGGCAAAACTATTCAAAAGAAGAACAAAATTAAAGGACTCATATTACTTGAATTTAGAACTTAATATAAAGCTGTAGTACTCAAGATAGAATGATATTGGTGGAAAGATAGACACATAGAACAGTGAAACAAAATAGAGAGCCTAGAAATAGTGCTGCACATATGTAGTCAACTAACTTTTTATAACGATGCAAATTAAATTCAATGGAAAGATGATGTTCCATTCAACAAATGGTACTAAAATAAGACTGTCTATGTGCAAAACAACAAAAATAAGGCATAAAGTATAGAAGAATACATACCTTGTATCTCAAATAAAATTCATTCAAGATGGATCAAAAGCTAAATGTAAAAAGTAAAACAATGAAATTCTTTAAGTAAACATAAAAAATCCGCAGGACCTTGGTTTTGGCAATGAAACTTTAGATATAACATCAAAAGCACAATCCATGGAAGGACGAAAAAAACAATTAATTGGACTTGATCAAAATTTAAAACTTTTGCTCTTCGAAAGACACTATTAGGGGAATGAAAACATTAGCTACAGATTGGAAGGAATATTTACAAATCAATGTCTGATGAAAGCCTTGTATTCAGAATATGCAAGACTCTTAAAATTCGACTATAAGCAAGCATATGACCCAATTAAACAAATGGGCAAATGATTTAAGCAGATACTTCAGAGAAGATATACAAATGACAAATAGGCATATGAAAAGATGATCACTATCATTGTCACCAGGGAAGTGTAAATTAAAACCACAATTAGATATCACTTCTCACTAATTAGAATTGCTAAAATCAATTAGATAACACCAAATGATGAATACACAGAACCGTAAGAACTCCGATTTATCACTAGTGGAAATGCAAAGTGGTACAGTCACTTTGGAAAACAGTTAGTCAGTTTCTCATAAAATTAAATGTAGACTTATCATATAAACCAACAATCACACTCCTATGTATTTATTCAAGTGAATAAAAAACTTATACCCGGGCCGGGCGCGGTGGCTCAAGCCTGTAATCCCAGCACTTTGGGAGGCCGAGACGGGCGGATCACGAGGTCAGGAGATCGAGACCATCCTGGCTAACACGGTGAAACCCCGTCTCTACGAAAAACTACAAAAAACTAGCCGGGCGAGGTAGCGGCGCCTGTAGTCCCAGCTACTGGGAGGCTGAGGCAGGAGAATGGCGTGAACACGGGAGGCGGAGCTTGCAGTGAGCTGAGATCCGGCCACAGCACTCCAGCCTGGGCCACAGAGCCAGACTCCGTCTCAAAAAAAAAAAAAAAAAAAAAACTTATACTCACACAAAAGCAAGCTAACCCATGTTTATAGCAGCTTCATTCATAATCACTGAAAACTGGAAGCAACAAAGATGACCTTTAGCAGGCAAATATATTTAAAAACTGTGATCTATCCATACAATGGAATCCTACTCAGCAATGAAAAGAATGGGCTATTTGATTCCCGCAACAATGTGGATGAATCTTAAATGCGTTTTGCTAAATAAAAGAAGCCAGACCCAAAAGATTACCTATTATATATAATTCCATATATATGACGTTATGGAAAAGGCAACATTTATGGGGATGGAAAACAGTTTAGTGATTGTCAAGGGTTAGAGGAGAAATTGACTACAAAAGAACCACACACATTCTATTTTATTTTAGGTCATTGGAACTGTTCTCTATGATACTAAGGTAGTGGATACACGGCTTCATGAATTTGTCAAAACCTATAGACCATACACCACAACGGGGGAAGTTTGTTGTATGTAAACTTTAAAAAATCATCCAGGATGTTGGGGAATACCAGGATAGAATTTAGTCTGTGACAAAAAGACCTAACTATTACAAACGTATGACATAACCTTACTGAAGGCATGGGAAAAGAGATGCGGATCCAGGTAACTTTAGAAAACAGTGTTTTGACTGAATATTTAAAGTCTAAAGACAAAACAGTCTGTACATAAACACTGTACTCCAGTTGGTGAATTCAATTCTCACTGGGGTGTTAGCAATTCTGAAACTACATGTAAACTAGCATTAAACAAATGAGGAAAAAAATTGCAGATAATGGGAGCCAGATTTCATACTGTCAGAGAGAGAAGTTAAAAATAAGCAAAAGAAAAAGACTAGAATTGAACTCTGTGACACTGGATTAGAGTTGGAGACATGAATATAAATCTGTCCATCTACCTAGAAACAGTGGCACTCCAGTAGCTATGAGCATTCTCAACACACAGACTTGCTTCTAATACCATTTCATTCTCCAGTAAAAAACAAAACCAGGACTCCTTAGAAAATAAGCTAATTTCAGGACTGAGTCAGGGAAAATGCAAAATGAGCTTAGAGTATCTTGTTGGTGCCAGAGAATAAGGAAATGCTGAGGGTGGGGGAGGCACACGTCTAAGGGACACAGGAACTAAACTGAGAAAAACCCCGATGGCCTAAACTGGGACAATCGCACAACAAAATAAATAATAATCGCACTGGATTCTAACATACAGAATAAAATAAATATATATGAGGACATACTGATATAAATAAATGACTGAATAAATAAATATCTGAGGACAAGAAACAAGTCTGTCTCACAGAAGAATTCTAAGTAATCTATGTAGATAATCCCCCTCCAGGAAATGGAGCTTAATTCTCTCCCTTTAAGTAGGGGCTGGACTGATTGACTTGCTTCCCATGGATAGAATACAGAAAGGGGAAAATGGGGACTTTCTGGTGAAGAAACCCAGCGGACTCTGTCGTAGCCAAGTGATCCAGGTTAACCTCACCAGGGATGAGTCACGGTAGGTCCCCCTGATAGGACGTGACGAGAAGGGCACTTCACCTCTGTGGTTTTCTTTCCCCCAAATCCATAACCCCACTTGAATCATGAGAAAACATTAATAAAACCCCAAAGGATGGACATCCACAAAATATCTGACCGCTGCTCCTCAAGTATGTAAAAGTCAAGAAAAGCAAGGCTGAGAAAACGCTAGACTGGAAGAGACTAAGGAAGTAGGAGAACTAAAAACAATGCAGTGTCCTGGATTGGATCCTGGGATAGAAAAAGGACAATATTAGAAAAATGAGTGAAAGCTGCATAAAGCCTGTAGTTAATGCATTACACCAATGTTAATTTCTTGGTCTTGACAGACGTGCTGTGGACGTGTAAGATGTTCGTGTTAGGGAAGCTGGGAAAAGGGAATGTGGGACTCTGGACTCTGCACGACTTTTCTATCAATCTAAAATGATTTCAAAATAAGTCAAAAAATCTGTGAGCTGACATACTGTTGATAGCCACTCATCACAGAAAAGGTGAGCAGATTTGAATTACTTGATTATTATAAAATAAAAGTGACTAATCTCTACAGTGGCCAATGATTGTAACTGTGTTGCCAGTGAGAAACCCAGCACACATGTGCCACAAAAGGTTTTCAAAGTCGCTCCTCTTCTCATGATCAATTGTTGTGAAGGTTCTATTATTTAAAGTTCTCATGTTAATCAAATTAACTGTATTAATTTCACACTACAGATACAGTCTCATGCTACTTATTTTTGTATAAAATAGGACCGCACTGGTGATATCCTGTGCCGTCTAAACGACCACATATTGCAGTAAACTGAAAGGAGCAAATGGATACATTATTCTCCATCCTCTTATCTGGGGGCC
>NW_022322801.1:0-1567 GCF_002776525.5 Piliocolobus tephrosceles
GATCTTAGGCTATACAAAGCAATCAGACTTCGTTAACTATGTACCATCCAGACAAGACCAGGTGCTTCCCATGGCAGCCTGTCCTTTTCTTAGTTCTCTTATCAATCTAGCCTGTTCCTTCTATTCCTCTTTATACTAGAACTTCTCTTTGAACAAGGAATGTTGTTTTGTCACTGCTAGGTCCCCAGCAATTAGTAATGCCTAGCACATACTAGGTGCCTCCTGAATGTGAATAGGTGATAATCTAGCAGAACACAAGATAAATCCGTGGGTTGAGATTTAAGCTGTGTGGTATGAATGCTGCATTGGCAAACTGATTAAATCAATTTTCTTAATACAAGTTTAACATGTCTTAGTAACTGACTTAGTTCAGTAATCATTTCCTGAGTGTCTCCTAGGCCAGACAGTGGGAACAGAAAGGTAATAATATATGATTCCTGCCTCATGCGTAGGAAGTCTAGTGCAATGGACAGACACGTGCCAATGGCTGCCATGGAATATGCTGAGTATTAAGATAAAGGGGCACCCTGTGTGCCCTTGGAGCATAGAGCAGGGCTTGTGTTCTGGGAACATGGGCTCCATTTGAAAACACAATTTAGGATTGCATTGGGAGTTATACCTGATATAAATGATGAATTGATGGGTGCTGACGAGTTGATGGGTGCAGCACACCAACATGGCACAAGTATACATATGTAACAAACCTGCACGTTATGCACATGTACCCTAGAACTGAAAGTATGATAAAAAAATAAAAATAAAAATAAAAAAAAGAATAAAAGAAAACACAATTTAAATTAATTTTGTTTTTTGTTTTTTGTTTTTTGTTTTTTTGAGACAGAGTCTTGCTGTGTAGTCCAGGCTGGAGCACAGTGGTGTGATCTTGGCTCACTGCATCGTGCTCCCCCCCAGGTTGAAGCAATTCTTGTGCCCCCCTCCCGAGTAGCTGGGATAACAGGTGTGCGCCACCACACCCAACTAATTTTTGCATTTTTAGTAGAGATGGAGTTTCATCATGCTGGCCGGGCTGGTCTTGAACTCCTGACATCAGGTGATCCTCTTGCCTCGGCCTTCCAAAATTCTGGGATTATAGGCATATATGTGTTCACCCTTTTAAATATCTGTGGGTAGCACTTAACTTTAAATGGGTACTATTTAAACTATTGAATGACTTTAGTATGGATTGAATGACTTTGCTCGGGCCTCGTTTTTAATTTCCTTCATTAGAGGGAAAAAAAAATGGAGGTTGAATATCCCTTATCCAAACTGCTTGGAACCAGAAGTGTCTCAGAATTTTTTACATTTTTGGATTTTTGAATATTTGTGTTATACTTGCTGGTTGAGAATCCTGAATTCAAAAATCAAGAATCTGAGCTGCTCCAATGAACATTTCGTTAAGTGTCACGTCAGCACTCAAAAAGTTGTGGATTTTGGAGTTTCTGGTTAGGGAGAGTCATCCTATATAGGTGCTGGATTGTCGCAGGAGTTCTGGACCAGAGGTTAGGTGACTAGGCTTTGGGTTTCGCTTTGTTACTAAACAGGCTGTTTTCTTCCATAAGCTCAGCTT
>NW_022322802.1:0-1567 GCF_002776525.5 Piliocolobus tephrosceles
AAGCTGAGCTTATGGAAGAAAACAGCCTGTTTAGTAACAAAGCGAAACCCAAAGCCTAGTCACCTAACCTCTGGTCCAGAACTCCTGCGACAATCCAGCACCTATATAGGATGACTCTCCCTAACCAGAAACTCCAAAATCCACAACTTTTTGAGTGCTGACGTGACACTTAACGAAATGTTCATTGGAGCAGCTCAGATTCTTGATTTTTGAATTCAGGATTCTCAACCAGCAAGTATAACACAAATATTCAAAAATCCAAAAATGTAAAAAATTCTGAGACACTTCTGGTTCCAAGCAGTTTGGATAAGGGATATTCAACCTCCATTTTTTTTTCCCTCTAATGAAGGAAATTAAAAACGAGGCCCGAGCAAAGTCATTCAATCCATACTAAAGTCATTCAATAGTTTAAATAGTACCCATTTAAAGTTAAGTGCTACCCACAGATATTTAAAAGGGTGAACACATATATGCCTATAATCCCAGAATTTTGGAAGGCCGAGGCAAGAGGATCACCTGATGTCAGGAGTTCAAGACCAGCCCGGCCAGCATGATGAAACTCCATCTCTACTAAAAATGCAAAAATTAGTTGGGTGTGGTGGCGCACACCTGTTATCCCAGCTACTCGGGAGGGGGGCACAAGAATTGCTTCAACCTGGGGGGGAGCACGATGCAGTGAGCCAAGATCACACCACTGTGCTCCAGCCTGGACTACACAGCAAGACTCTGTCTCAAAAAAACAAAAAACAAAAAACAAAAAACAAAATTAATTTAAATTGTGTTTTCTTTTATTCTTTTTTTTATTTTTATTTTTATTTTTTTATCATACTTTCAGTTCTAGGGTACATGTGCATAACGTGCAGGTTTGTTACATATGTATACTTGTGCCATGTTGGTGTGCTGCACCCATCAACTCGTCAGCACCCATCAATTCATCATTTATATCAGGTATAACTCCCAATGCAATCCTAAATTGTGTTTTCAAATGGAGCCCATGTTCCCAGAACACAAGCCCTGCTCTATGCTCCAAGGGCACACAGGGTGCCCCTTTATCTTAATACTCAGCATATTCCATGGCAGCCATTGGCACGTGTCTGTCCATTGCACTAGACTTCCTACGCATGAGGCAGGAATCATATATTATTACCTTTCTGTTCCCACTGTCTGGCCTAGGAGACACTCAGGAAATGATTACTGAACTAAGTCAGTTACTAAGACATGTTAAACTTGTATTAAGAAAATTGATTTAATCAGTTTGCCAATGCAGCATTCATACCACACAGCTTAAATCTCAACCCACGGATTTATCTTGTGTTCTGCTAGATTATCACCTATTCACATTCAGGAGGCACCTAGTATGTGCTAGGCATTACTAATTGCTGGGGACCTAGCAGTGACAAAACAACATTCCTTGTTCAAAGAGAAGTTCTAGTATAAAGAGGAATAGAAGGAACAGGCTAGATTGATAAGAGAACTAAGAAAAGGACAGGCTGCCATGGGAAGCACCTGGTCTTGTCTGGATGGTACATAGTTAACGAAGTCTGATTGCTTTGTATAGCCTAAGATC